>NW_023395517.1:582322-882322 GCF_002127325.2 Helianthus annuus | reverse complement strand
TCCCGAGGATAGATGATTTATTCGACCAACTACAAGGTGCGAACTAGTTTTCCAAGATTGACCTTAGATCGGGGTATCATCAATTAAAGGTCAAAGAAGAAGATGTGCCAAAAACGGCCTTCCGCACGAGATACGGACATTACGAATTCCTCGTGATGTCATTCGGACTAACAAATGCACCCACGGCCTTCATGGACCTCATGAACCGGGTTTGCAAGCCAATGCTGGATAAGTCAGTCATCGTGTTTATCGACAACATATTGGTGTATTCGAAAAGTGAAGCGGAACACGCGCATCACTTACAAGAAGTGTTAGAGACCCTTAGGCGAGAGAAGCTTTACGCAAAATTCTCTAAATGTGCGTTTTGGTTACGAGAGGTACAATTTCTTGGTCATATCATAAGTGCTGACGGAGTATTGGTGGATCCGTCAAAAATAGAGGCTGTGTCGAAATGGAATCCCCCAAAGAACCCTTCTGAAATTAGGAGCTTTTTGGGACTCGCGGGATACTATAGGAGATTCATCCAAGATTTCTCCAAGGTAGCGTCACCACTAACAAAGCTAACCCGAAAGAAAGAAAGATTCATCTGGGGTGTTGATCAAGAGAAGGCGTTTCAAACATTAAAAGAAAAGTTAACTCAAGCTCCGGTATTGACATTACCGGACGGAGTCGAAGACATGGAGGTTTATTCGGATGCTTCACTATCGGGACTCGGTTGTGTGTTGATGCAACGGGGCAAAGTAATAGCCTATGCCTCGAGGCAATTGAAGATACACGAAAAGAAATATCCCACGCACGATCTCGAGTTGGCGGCGGTAGTGTTTGCATTAAAAATATGGAGGCACTACTTGTATGGAGTAAAGTGCACCATATTCACCGACCACAAGAGTTTGAAATACTTCTTCGATCAGAAGGAGTTAAATATGCGACAAAGGCGATGGCTGGAAACGGTCAAAGACTACGATTGCGAGATACGTTATCACCCGGGAAGGGCTAATGCGGTGGCAGATGCTTTAAGCAGAAAAACGGATTATGTCCCGATACGAGTAAGGTCGATGCAACTCGTAGTAACCTCGGGTATACTTGAACGTATTCGAGAGGCGCAATTAGAAGCAGTAAAAGAAGAGAATTGGAAGAAAGAAAGAATAATTGGTCAGTTGAAGTACTTGTCGGATGGGATTCACGGGTTGAAGACTCGATCCGGAAGGATATAGGTCCCACATACCTGTGGAGTGAAGGCGCTTCTACTTAATGAAGCTCATAAGTCCCGCTATTCAATTCATCCGGGTGCAACCAAGATGTACAATGATTTGAAACAAAATTATTGGTGGCCCGGTATGAAGAGGGATGTGGCGAAGTACGTGGAAAAATGCTTGACATGCTTACAAGTCAAGGCGGAGCATCAGAAACCATACGGCAAACTACAACCGTTAGAAATTCCGGTCTGGAAATGGGAACATATCACAATGGACCTACTGACCAAGTTTCCTAAAACAAATCGTGGTTTTGATGCCATATGGGTAGTGGTGGATAGATTGATGAAAAGTGCTCACTTCATTCCGATTCATGAGACTTACACGTCAGAAAAGATGTCAGAAGTTTATACCAATGAAATAATAGCCCGTCATGGGGTGCCGGTGTCCATCGTGTCTGATAGGGATACCCGGTTTACCTCAAATTTCTGGCGGGATTTTCAAGAGCAAATGGGAACCAAATTGTTCATTAGCACTGCGTACCATCCTCAAACAGACGGACAAAGTGAAAGAACGATACAAACGTTGGGAGACATGCTACGGGCGTGTATAATCGACTTTGGAGGTAGTTGGGATGTACACTTACCATTAGTTGAGTTTTCGTATAACAACAGCTACCAATCTAGTATTAAGATGGCGCCATACGAAATGCTTTACGGTAGGAAGTGTCGAACCCCAGTATGTTGGGGTGAGGTGGGTCCACGTGAACTCGCTCATCAAGATATACTACGAGCCACCAATGAAAAGATCGATATAGTTCGGGCACACTTGAAGGCAGCTCAAGACAGACAAAAGGCGTACGCCGATAAAAGGAATAGACCAATCGAATTTCAGGTTGGTGACATGGTCATGCTAACAGTTTCCCCATGGAAGGGCGTTATTAGATTCAGAAAAGGGGGAAAGCTAAGTCCGAGGTTTATCGGGCCGTTTAAGATTATTGAAAGAGTTGGCAAGATAGCTTATCGCCTTGAGCTACCAGAGGAACTAACCGGGATCCATAGCACGTTTCACGTGTCACAATTAAGAAAGTGCCTAGCTGACGAAACAACCTATATCCATTACGCTGAGATCAAAGTGGATAATAGTTTGAATTACGCGATGAGACCGGTGGAGATTTTAGATCGGAAGGTCAAATACTTAAGAAACAGACAAATCGATCAAGTCAAAATCAGGTGGGAGCATAGAAAAGGCTCGGACACTACGTGGGAATCCGAGGAAGAAATGCGACGACTCTACCCATCATTATTCGGTACGTATTTTAGTTTCGGGGACGAAACCCTTTTAAGGGGGGTGGACTTGTAACACCCCGAAAATATAAAACCTTATATTAAAATTATAAAATATAAATAAACGGAAAATTTACTAACTAGAAACTTTTAACCTAGTTAGTTGATAGACTAGAAATAGCTTATGAAGGGGTTAAAGCTTACTAAACAATAAGTAGAACAAAGTGGAGGGGCGTGAATTGTCAAAACTGAAACTTAAGTTACTAATAGTAACCAAAGCAAAACCAAACACCCCAAAAACTGGGTGCCTGGTCGATCAAGAGAGAGGGGCGACCAGGGGATTTGCTTCAAACCCTAGTTTGTCACAAAAAGCTCAAATTGGAAGCCCAAATCAAGTCCAAATCGAATTCTAAACACAAATTAGTGATCACCTCGTCATAAGGATCAAAAGGTATGTAAAAATCTAATGTTTTGATACACCATGAGTTCTAGGGTATTGATAAAAACTGAAATTTAGCCTAGATATGTTATGCTTGAACAAATCTTGAAGCAATATGATGTTGGGGGTTGAACCCTAGATGATTTTTAGTGAAAATCATTGCATGATACTTGAAGAAATTACAAACACCATTGTAGGTGATTTATGATATTGTAAAGTTAGATAAACATTAGGATTATGGCTTTTAATCTAGTGAAAAGCTGAATTGTATGATGAAATTCAGCTATTTAAATGTTAAGTGTGTGAAATTTGCTAAATTGAAGTGAATTTAGATGTAAATAACAAGCCATGAACTAAGCAACGAATATGTAGAAATTCTGCCCTCAAGGTGTTTGTAGAAATGTCTCAAAGAAGGCTTATAAATAGAAATTTGAAGCTTTAACGCCTAAATAAGATGTTTCGGTATATTATGCGAAGTGAGGTCTAAAGAGGGTTCTAAACATGTCTTGGATTGAACTCTATAGGACAAAATAGCGGGACGTCGAGCGGACAAGCCTGTGGTGATTCTCGGTTGAAGGGCGTGCGCTAAGGTATGTAACTCGCCCCGTTGCACTAAGTAACTTTAAATTTCTATAATATGCATAGTGAAATTTAGAATGAAGATGGCTATGAATTTAGGCGATGATATCGCTAAATTGAATGATTGGTTACTAAACTGGTTAAAACTCGTTGGTAGTCGTCAAAAGGAAAGAAATTCCGTAGACGAGCCAAACGGGTCGAATAATTAAGTGAGGCACGGTTAACGTACCGGTTTGTGATGGATTGATTATTGATAATGGTTATTACATAACGTACTAGAAATACCAGATTTCTAATGTATTGATACTATAGAATACTAAAATCCGAGGGTTGGAAATTTTGGTGAAATACCCAAACAAAACAAAAACATGGATTTCCAGGTGCTACCGTAAATTACGGTGGTACCGTAATTTACAGTAGAGATCAGGGTCTTACGGTGGTTTTCTACTGATTTACGGTGGATCCAAGGATCTTCAGGACTCACCGTAACTTACGGTGACACCGTAAGTTACAGTGGAACCTAGATAACTTTTATATTTTTTGTTATTTCTAATGTGACATTAAACCTTGGAATTGTATTGTTTTGTAACACCAAAACTAATGATTTAATGGTTTGATCATAGGTAGATTGGTGGATTTCACGGATGGCGATCAAGTGATTAAATGAAGAACCGAACACTCCATTTTGAAGCTTCCGCAATGTTTAATGATCTTTTGTAGTTTTGTGTATGAGTGTGGGACACATGTTAAACTACTTTTGGATTGTTTTAACTTAGTCTTTATTCGACTAAGGTTGACGTACTCACAAACTTCATTAACGGTTATTATGTACTAAAACATTATTTTGATAAACCTAGTGTATTTTATTATTAAAATTAAAGGAAAAATTTAAGGGTGTTACAGATTGTCAGCTTTGACAAGATCAACTTTGTGAAACAGCTTGATCACAATCTTCTTAGTGTTTCTCAAATATGTGACAAGCAGTTTTCTGTACACTTTGATGCTAATGGATGTTATGTGCTGAAGCCCGGTTTCAAAATTCCAAAGGAATGGATTCTCTTGTCGGCTCCAAGGATAAATGACTTGTATGTCCTTGATATGAGCCAGGGTATTACTACTTCTGCACAAGCAACATGTTTCGTTTCTAAAGCCACAGAAAAAGATTCAATCACTTGGCACATACGTATGGGTCACATTCATCTACGAAAAATGAATCATTTGGTAGCAAATGAATTGGTGAATGGTGTTCCTCTCAAAAATTTCCATCTTCAAGACGTCTGTGTCTCGTGCCAAAAGGGAAAACAAACGAAGAAGAAGCACCCTACAAAGAAGATCAACACGGTGGCAGTTCCTTTTGAGCGTTTGCACATGGATTTGTTCGGTCCTGTCAAGCACAAAAGTATCAGGAATGATCAATACTGCCTCGTGGTTACAGATGATTATTCAAGATTTTCATGGGTAGCATTTATGGCACACAAGAGTGAAACCTTTGAGATTATCAAAAACTTGATTATTCAGATCGAGAATTTGTATAAGCTAAAGGTTAGGCGGATACGTAGCGACAATAGTACTGAATTCAAAAATCATGCCATGGCGTTGTTTTGCACTTCAAAAGGTATTCTTCACGAGTTTAGTGCAGCTTACACTCCTCAACAGAATGGCGTCGCTGAACGTAAAAACCGCACATTGATCGAGACTGCTAGGACTATGTTGGTAGTCACAGTTACCCATTCCATTCTGGACTGAAGCTGTGGCATCTGCATGTTATACGCTGAACCGAGTCCTTACAGTCAAAAGACATAACAAGACTTGCTTTGAGCTTCTTCAGAAACGAAAACCAGATCTGTCTTATCTTGAACCGTTTGGAGCTCCTTGCACAATCATCGATCCTAACGGAAAGTTTGGGGCAAAAGCAATTGATGGGTACTTTCTTGGGTATGCCACCCCAAACCTACGAGTCTGGAATCTAGAGACTAAAAGGGTTGAGGAATGGTCTGAAGTCAGAGTACAAAGGCACACCTTGCCTGTCAAGTGTCCTGGTCAGCCATGGATGTTTGAGTATGATGACTTTTTCAATTCGATCAATGTTGAAGCCGAAGAAGAAAATGCTGCGGCAAGGATGTTTTTCGAGAGTGATAATGCAACAGTTTCACCGGTGGTTCGTCCAATTCTTGTTAATTAAGAACCATCATCGGTGAACAACCATACTCTCGACAATGAGGATTTTCACGATGCTGCCGAATTGAATGAATCTTCAGAGGATGATGAATTTCTGGATGCAGATCAAGAAGCACCTACAACAGCAGTTCACGGTACTTCAGAGGGTACTCCTCCAGTGGATGCCCACAGAACAACTGAAGCTACTGCATCATCCTCTTCGTCAATTCCGGGCATTGATTTAGTTGTTGATCTCAACTTCAACAATTTGGGTATAAATTTTCTAGTTCCAGATAATCCTGAAACTAGGATTCATAATACCCATCCTCAAGAAAACATCATCGGCAATGTGCAAAGTGGCATTCAAACAAGAAACATGTTGCGAAACAACAATGCAGGCTTGTATTCAGCCATTCGAGAATCTGGTCAACAGAACGATTGGTCTTTCGCGTGTTATGTTTCACAGGAAGAATCAAGAACTTGGAAAGAAGCCATGAAAGATAATTCTTGGGTGGAAGCTATACAGGAAGAATTGCAACAGTTCCAGAAGTTGGGTGTATGGAAACTCGTAGAGAAACCTCCTGGATACAAGAAGATTGGTACCCGTTGGGTATTTAAATGCAAAAAGGATGACCGCGGAGTTGTTATCCGGAACAAAGCTTGTTTAGTCGTTCAAGGTTTTCGTCAGATTGAAGGGATCGACTACAACGAAGTTTATGCACCACTTGCACGTCTGGAAGCAATACGGATCTTTCTGGCTTATGCCTCATTCAAAGGATTCAAGGTTTACCAGATGGACGTCAAAAGTGCATTTTTACATGGTGTGGTTGAAGAAGAGGTGTACGTCGAACAGCCTCCAGGTTTTGAAGATCCTATCCATCCCGATCGGGTTTGGTTGCTCAACAAAGCTCTCTATGGTCTTCATCAAGCACCACGAGCTTGGTATGCAACCTTATCTAATTATCTGCTGGAGAACGGTTTTCGAAGGGGTCTTATCGACTGCACTCTTTTCATCAAAGAACAAGATGGAGATCTTCTTCTGGTACAGGTATATGTTGATGATATTATTTTTGGTTCTATTAATGATGTCTTGTGTAGGAATTTCGAGCGCATCATGCAGGATATATTCGAGATGAGTGCTATGGGGAAATGACCTTCTTCTTGGGCCTACAAGTGCAACAAACTGAGTCTGTGATATTCATCCATCAGACTAAATATGTTGGTGACGTCTTGAGCCGGTTCCAGATGTCCGATGCAACGCCCATTGGTACCCCACTGCCACAAAATCACAGAATTACTCCAGACTTGAAGGGTGAAGCTGTTAACCCCTCATATTACCGCGCTATGAGTGGATCTCTTGTGTACCTCACACCATCAAGACCATATATAATGTACCCAACATGCCTCCTTGCCAGATATCAAGTCAACCCGAAGGCCTCACATCTTGCAGCTGTCAAAAGGATTTTTCGTTATTTGAAGGGTTGTCCTGACACCGGTCTATGGTACCCTAGGGATAATAACTTTGACTTGGTCGCATTCAGTGATTCTGATTTTGGCGGATGCAAAATTGACGGCAAATCCACAACGGCTGGATGTCAGATTTTAGGAAATCTCCTAGTCACATGGCAGTGCAAGAAGCAGACTTGTGTCGCTACATAAACATGCGAAGCTGAATATATTGCTGCCTCAAGTTGTTGCTCCCAAGTTCTTTGGATTCAACAACAATTACGCGACTACGGTTTTGAATTCCTAACTACTCCTATTTTCGTTGATAATTCTGCTGCATTACAGATCACTAAAAATCCTGTGCAGCACTCAAAGACCAAACACATCGATATCAAATATCACTTCATACGTGATTGCTTTGATAAAAGGCTAATCGATGTTGTTAAGGTCCACACCGATGACCAACGTGCCGACCTTTTTACCAAAGCATTTGACAAATCAAGATTTGATTATTTATTATTGGTAAACGGCATTAAGGTCAAGCAAGAGTAAAGCAACATCGGAAAATCATTTTTGTAAATATCTTTGTGTCTTTTAAATTTATCTTAGTTTATTGATTTTAGGGGGAGTAATTTGAAAAAATTGAAAAATACAAAAACATCGAAAAATTTAAAAACACAAAAACAATAGAAAAACAAAAATGAGTTTCCTGGCGAGAAAAAGAGAAAATGATAGTACATCAGTGGTCTATCCAAACCTCTTTAAACCTTAAATGAAAAACGATAAGCAGCTCTATATAAGATGTATCGGTAGGCTCACAATCATTTTAAAGTGTGCAGGGTGATATAAATCTTAAATCGACTGAAGACCAGGTGGGAACCATTCATTGGCATATGGTCTTAGTACCGAAATTTCGTTTGATAGATTGCCGAGGTTCTGAGATCTTCGGTCTTTATGCTGCTTATCATCTGGGTATCATGGTTGTATCTTTTACCGAAAAATAATGGGGACGCAAGTCTAGATCTTCCATGATACTATACATACGTGTACATACTGCATACTGCATTCGACCTCAATAAGTGATAAACGATCACATGTCCATACAAATAAGTGATAAAATATCACATTTTTCCGGGAGTCAAGTTCGTCTCTCAGTTGTACGGAAGTACTGACCTGTTCACGGACTTGCTCCTGTGCCCTCATGCATATGAAAATCAAGTTCCTCATCAATAAGTGATTATATCACATAGAGCTTGTTTTCAAATCAAATAAGTGAGAATCTCACATCATATACGGTCAAACAGATGATAATCGGTATACTCACTGGTAAGATGAACCCTCGTGCATACCTTGATACGGGAATGTGTCGTGATGTGGATGAACACCGGTCGGTAAGTATAAATTATACCTTAACGTATCCCCTCGCCATGATTACATCTGATAAGCTGAGCTTAAGTGGACAACAATACCGATAATTGTTATAGGATGCTTATCTTAATGTTAATTAAATGAACAACAAGAGTGTTTTGGCATGACCGTACACTGATATGATTCTCTTACCCTCGAAACTCACAAAAAGAATATCTGTATATATTTATTTACTACTTTCAGTCTTTACATTTCAAATATTCAAAAATACCAAAAAGATTTTAGGTGTGTTTTAATATAAACTTTATAAAAGCCAAAAAGATTTTATTTCTGTTTTATTTTCGATCGTACGATGTTGGAGCTCGAGTCTTCGTTGCCTGAAACCTGAACGAAAACCGAATTGACTAAATCTTCATAAACGGTCGAAATTTGCATGTTTTGAAAGTTAAAATTAAAATTTGATAAATTTGTTAAACTTTCAAACTGTCGGACGGTGTTTGATTGTAACATGGTCATTCGTGTGTCATTTGTTTATATTAACTATATTCCAAGCAGTTGTTCTCATTACGCGTTTAGATTTCTTGCATGTGCAGATTCTAAAGGCTAGGAGAACATGGTCGATGACAGGCTTCGGAATGAAGACACGACGTGAAGGCGCTCAAAAGATGAAGATGATCGAGTTGCCGCTGACCATCATCAACACCACAAGGATCTTAAACACTGAAGACCATGTCTTTCACGAGCATAACTCAAGGGGGAGCTTATGTTAAGGGGGAGTTTATCAACACACTTCCTATATGATATGGCAAGTTTGTTGATACATTTTCTGCTTTCAAGACGTGAAGACTTTGAAGATCCTCCGACATTGAAGACTTGAAAAGATGTCAGATACTTGATGTCAGATACTTGAAGACACGAAGATACTTGAAGACACGAAGATCCTCTGGTATGAAGGTCTGCGTTGGTCTTTGTGGTTATTTCCACAAGGCAAACTAACCAGATTTCTTGTATTTGTCTTCTGATCTTAATCTTGTAACCCTAGAAGGTTACGGATTAGATCTGCTATTGGAGGGAGTTAAACGCTTCTGTAAGGGTGTTCTAACTTTCTTCTCTTATTATATTTGTCATCATTTTTTGTGTGTCTAGGCATCCTATTTACCGGACTAGTCGGGCCGGCCTTGATCAAGTCTTATTTGCTTATCTATTGCATTCTTTTTGTCTGTTTAGTTTAGTTGCTGCTTCTGTGATACGCTTGTCCAGGAACCTATTGAGTGACGAACCTGGAATCTGGCCTCTGTCACAGTTAGTTGTTTGTGATTTTTTTTTGTTGTTTGTCTGATTGATTGCTTGTTATTGTTTCTTGTGGTCATGGGAGATGCTAGTACTTCTGCTACCTTGATTAGTAAACTTGATATAGGAGATCCGTTGTATCTTCATCCTAGCGACTCTAGTACCTTGACTATTGTTAGTATAAAACTAAAAGGAACTGAGAATTATCTTGTTTGGTCTAATGTTATGAGACTTGCCTTAGAAGCAAAAAATAAATTTGGGTTTATTGATGGTAAGTGTGAAAAACCAAAAGATGATGTGGTCTTAGCCAAAAAATGGGATAGGTGTAACTCAGTTGTCATTACCTGGTTGTTGAACTCTATTTCTGAGGAGTTATTTCTAGGGCAAGTATTTTCTAAACTTGCCTCAGAGGTCTGGACTGATTTAAAAGAGTCTTTTGATAAGGTGAATGGTTCTATTGTATATGATTTGTATAAAAAAATAAATGGTATTTCTCAAAATGGCAGCACTGTTGCTGAATACTATAACAGACTGACAACTATGTGGAAACAGTTTGATGCAATGGTGCATCTTCCTTCCTGCTCTTGTCAGGCTGCTAAAGATTATAACGATTTTTCTACTCTCATTAAACTAATGCAGTTCCTTATGGTGCTTGATGATGTCTATCAACCTGTAAGGACTAATCTTCTAACAAGAGAACCATTCCCTTCAGTTAAGGTTGCCTTTTCTATTGTGTCTAGAGAAGAGTCTCATAGGTTGTCTTCAAGTGGGTCTAAGAGTCTCATAATGTTGTCCTAGAAGATGTCTTTTATGTTCCAGAGTATAGTGTGAATTTGTTGTGTGTTTTTAGGTTAGCAAAAGATAACAAGATAGTTGTTTTGTTTAATGAAACTAATTGTTTGCTACAGGATTTGAGGTCAAAGAAAGTCATGGAAACTGGTAATCAGGACAATGGGTTATACTTTGTTGGGAAAAATGGTAATTCTGCTAATGTGTGTTTTAATAGTGTGTTAAAGTCAAATATGTGGCATAATAGGTTAGGCCACCCTTCTGATCAGGTTCTAGCTGTTTTAAAAGGTAGCTTAGATATTAAATCCATAGACTATGGTCCTTGTGAGATTTGCCATAAGGCTAAACAGGTGAGGGTTCCATTAAAACAAAAGAAATAGGAGATTTAGTTCATTTAGATCTTTGGGGTCCATACAGAGTGTCCAGTAATGAAGGGTATAAATATTTTCTAACCGTTGTTGATGATTTTTCAAGGTTTGTATGGTGTTACCTATTAAAGAGTAAAATGGAAGTGTTTGAGAATCTAACTAGTTTTTATGAACTAATCTTAACCCACTTTAAAAAGAAAGTTAGAATTTTCAGAAGTGATAATGGGACCGAATTTGTGAATAATCAAATGAGTAACTTTTTTAAAAATAAAGGTGTTTTACATCAAACAACGTGTGCTTACACACCACAACAAAATGGTGTGGTTGAGCGTAAGCATAGGCACCTTTTAAATATAGCTAGAGCCTTGATGTTTCAAAGTTGCCTACCTTTGAGTTTTTGGTCTGATTGCATTCTGACTGCTGTTTACCTGATTAACAGGTTATCTTCTTCTATGCTATTAGGTAAAAGTCCTTATGAAGTAGTTTTTGGTTTTAAACCCTCTTTGACTCATCTTAGAAACTTCGGATGTTTGTGTTTTAGCACTGTGTTAAATGAATCTGATAAATTTACTTATCATGCTGATAAGTGTGTTTTGATTGGTTATTCCAATGTTAAGAAGGGGTATAAATTGTGGAGTTTAGATAATAAGAAAATCTTTTTTTCAAGAGGTGTAAAATTTTATGAAAATGTTTACCCTTTCAAGAATAAACAAGTTGTTAATCAAGAATTTGTTGATAAAAAATTAAATCATATAACCTTTTTTGATTGTTATGGAACTGAAACATCTGAAGTTTCTCAAATGCTCAATGATGAAGAGGGTAATAATGGCTCTCATGGTACTTCCAGTGATGATCATCAGCCATTAGGACCCTCCACATCTACCACAACCAGTGCTGTTGATCAAAATCAACAGTTTTCAACTGGTTATGAAGATAGTAGTGAGCCTGGGTTATATGGCGAGGCAGAGGACAGTGGAATACCAAGTGATGAGACCAACCTATCTGAGGGTGTTGTTTTGAATCTTAGAAGATCCACTAGAACTTCTGTTGCTCCAAAAAGTTTGAGGATTATGTATTAGGTGGAAATGTTAAGTATAGTTTAGATAAAACTGTGAATTATGCATGTTTGTCAAGTGAAAATTTTAACTTTGTTAGTTTATTAAATAAAACACGTGAACCTTCTAATTACAATGAAGCTGCTAAGGACCCTAGGTGGGTTGAAGCAATGAATAAGGAGATGGAGGCCTTATTTAGAAACAATACCTGAATCCTTGTTGATCTACCTCCTGGTAGAAAACCCATAGGCTGCAAGTGGGTTTATAAAGTTAAGTACAAATCTAGTGGAGAGATAGAAATGTTTAAAGCTAGATTTCTTTGTTGTATTCAATAAAGATACCGAGCAAATCAAAAGTGAGTTCATTTCTTTTGAGCATGCGTCCCGGTGGGTGGGACAGTCAAACGGGTATTCCTGAGAGGAATGAGTCTTTGGGTAAATCATTGGGTATTCCCGAGATGCGTAAGTCATTTGAGTAAAAACTAGAATTTTGGATAATACACTCAATCCCTATCACCATTAAGTCCTATCTTGTTTGTTACCTAAGAGTTAACAGGGTATTAGTTGATAGCGCTATTTAAGTTTGGCACCCGAACCCCGTACCTGAGAGGACTGGTGTGAACTAATGACCCAGTCATGACCAATGCTTAGATAGGGGCATTGGGGAAGGTAAAAATAATCTGGAGCCATCTTGTACGGTACTCGAGCTATTATCAACATTATAATCAATGAATTGAACTAAACACTTGGTAACTAATGTTTTCGTAAAACTATGAACTCACCAGCATTTTCTGATACACTTGTTGCATGCTCGCAGGTCGTTAGGTACTATGGACAAGGAACTTGCTATCTGGATCGCTGGAGTGGTCATGGGTCGTACAACTTGGATATGCATGACTTGTTTTCTGATTTCACATACATTGGTTTTGAAACGTTGAAACAGTGTTTTATTATTTGCTTCCGCTGAATACGTTAAACTTGGAATTATGTTATTAATGTTTTATCATGATAAGTGGAAACTTGTTTTATACTTGATATTGGTTCAAAGTGATTAGTGGCTAGACCCTGGTACGTCACACGCCTAGCGGGGTCACCGCGTCTGGTATTCTGGGGGTGTGACAGTTTGGTATCAGAGCCACTGGTTATAGTGAACTAGGTTTTAAAACATTTTTATAAAACCAGACTATAACCGAACAGTTCAGAAACTGACCATGACACTCAGCTCCAGATTGCAAGGTTCGTCTCTTGTTTACTTTTTGCACATCATAATTAGTGAACACCTAAGTATGACATTGCATGTGAATACACACCTAGCACTATAGTATGAGTTCTTGTGTTACTTGCATACACTACGTGATTGATAGTGTGATACTCCCCTAGACTTTCCTGATCTATGTTGTAGTGTTTTTGTCTTGCTACTCGAATTTGAGGAACCTTTTAGCACGAATTAGGAGGAGCTGAGATAAACATGCAAGTTGCATTGTTATTATGGGTGCACACATAATAATAATGTGGGGAGCATGTGAGGCCTAACGAGTGTGAAAGGGGTTGCGCTCTGTTGTCTGATGTAAACTTAGTAGTCAGTAGAAGTCATCGTGAGGTTTGACTCCTACTTTATCTCAACTCTTAACCTTTTCCCTTTTCTTATATAGAATCATGGGCGGACGAGGCTATGGGCGTGGTCACATTGCGATGGCTCAGGCCGAGTTGACACACTTGATTAACACACGTGTGGCTGAGGCTTTGGCAGCCTATCAAGCTGGTACGAAATGTGTCAAATGCTCTTTATTCTTTTGTCGCGTACTCAATTCTTACCCATGTGCTGTATTTTTTTCTTTTGTCCTTAGGTTAGCAAGTGAATCAGAATCAAAACCATCCGCCTGCTTGCACGTTTAAGATGTTCATGGATTGTAGGCCACAGACGTCTAGTGGAACTGAAGGACCTGTGGGACTCCTGCGTTGGTTTGAGAAGGCAGAATCAGTGTTCACGATGTGTAACTGTCCCGCTGGGGACATAGTGAAGTATGCTTCAGGCACACTTAAGGATGGTGCCTTGACTTGGTGGAATTGACAAGTCCAAATGTTGGGTGTTGAGATGCCGAACGTGACTACTTGGGACGATTTCAAGGAACTGATGCGTCAAGAGTACTGTCCTCGTGACGAGATTCAAAAGTTGGAAAACGAGTACTACAATTTAAAGATGGAAGGGTCTGAAATCGAAGCGTACATGAAAAGGTCACATGAGCTCGCGAATATGTGTCCTAACTTATCCCGACCCCCACCGCGTAGAATCGAACTGTACATTAAAGGATTAGCCACGCAGGTTAAGGGCTTGGTTATTGCAGCGAACCTCAACAACCTACCTCAGATAATTCGGCTGGCTCACAAAATCACAGATCAGGAGGTGGAGCATGGCTCGCTACCACCACATGTTTCTACTACTGTTACTACTGCCACAACTACTACTCCTGTTGTGGAACACCCCAAAAATGTTTACTTGATAAGTTAAAGTTTATTTAAAACTTGACTTAGTGGGATTTAATTTGCATGATATAAATAATAAAGGGGTGAAGTTTAAAACCAAATAAGTGAAGGAACTCGAGGGACTAAAGTTGTAACATGTCAAAATTAAGTTAATTAAATTAAAAAGAATTAAAAACCTACACACACTCTGTGCGTGGGTTCTGGACGATCGAACAAAAGACAAGGGTTGAAACCCTAGCATCAAGAAATCAAGCAATTTAGCTTGAATCAAAGGAAAATTTTGATGCATGATTCCCTAAACTCAAGTAGCTAACCTCAATTTCCGAAGTGGTAAGTTTAATTTTCTGGAATTATGATTTGTAGGATGAAGGGTTCAATCCAATCTCGAATTCTTGTATCAAATATGAGAAATCTGAGTTAGGATTACTTTCTAGAACAAGAATTATGTTTGATTTTAGGTTATTTGAATGATTCTTGTAAAAAACCCACTTCATGAAAAATTGTGTTATGAATAGGATGATCAAAGTAGTTATAATCATGTGAAATCTTGAAATATGATGATGTTGTAAAGCTTGAATCTTAGAAAATTTGTGTGGGATAAAAGAAGGATATGAACATGGATTGGTTGTTGATGAGTTATAAAGATGAACTAGTAGGATTCATGCTTTATATACTTGTGCATAATGCTTGTAAATACAATGCCCACCAAGTGTTCGATGAAATACTTAAGAGAATAAATATGTGTAAACTTGGAACATAAAGGAATGAAATTTGGGTACTAAGCGAATGAATGATTGTGTTGATATAGGCGTGAAGGAAGAAGGTTCAAATGCTAAGAAATCGGAAGGTTCACAAGACCGAGGTATGTTCCGTTGCATACAATTCCTTATTTAATATTTTGTATATTTATGATTTGGTAAAACTTTTGTTATAACGATCATAGCGATTAGTAAGTTGATAGCAAATCCTTCATGGGTTTGGTTATGCTCATAATATTACATTAAGCTAAGCATGTCGACCGGTTCTAGTTCAACCGGGTCGAGCCAGAAAAGGTACCATCCGTTTAGAACGGTGGTCACGAATGCAATAAGAAGCGTATGAAGCTCAATCCGTTATACGGATAGAATGAAAGATCTATGTGTAAACTATTAACCCGATGATACCGGGTCGTAAGTGGTATGCCTGAACCTCATTATGAGGGTATATGCCATTACCCATTTAATTGGGTAAATCGAGTGTGTAAGAATAATGAAAGCATATAAACGAATGAAGCTGATATGTTGTTATATTGAGTTAAATGAGTATTACGACTAACTTTTGAAGCCTTGTTATTGAATGTAGGTAAATCCTCAATTTAGGCGACTTGGAGAATTGGGGCGAGCACATGTCCATGTTATGTTATGTTATACCAAACGCTTCCGCTAGCTTGTTCTCATCTTTTTGGTCCATGACTTGTTATTTTTCTTAACTTTGTTAGTAGTCGTATATTTTAAAACTTGTTGTCTTTGCTTTCGGTAGTATTATGTCGAACGGATCGTAGAATGCTATTTAGTTTGATTATGTTAAAAACAGGGGCATGCTCATTTTATGGACGGGTCATGCCCAAATTTTGTTAAAATCACATATTAATGTTATTGATACTTAATTTGTTAAAAGAAAAGTTTGGTTATCATAAAAGCTTATGTTTTTAGCGTCTTTTGGATGTCATTTCTTCTAGACGCAAATACGACGCAAATACGGACGTAACATGCTGCTGACAGCAAACGTAAATGGAATGATGTTGAAAAGGTGTCCAATCCGAATCAGTCACAGAAGAAGCCAGACACCGGCAGCAATCGCAGTTTTAGCCAGTCGTCCTCAGTTAATCAGAATCAGAGCAACAACTCGAATCAGGGTTCTTACGCAGGGAAGCAACCTAAGTGTAACAAGTGCAACTTTCATCATCGTGGGTCATGCACCCGAGTTTGTCACAGGTGCAACAAGTTGGGCCATATGGCTAGAGACTACAGGGTCTCACTCCCAAAGCAGCAACAACAGCCCCCACAGGAACAGCAACCGCAACAACAAGAGAGGCAACAACCTCAACAGAATCAGGGAAATCGTAAGGGTGTTTTTTCAGTGTGGAGACGAAGGTCATTTCAGGCGGGATTGCCCTCAACTGAATCAAAATGCTAGTAATAACAACGCTGGGAACAACGAGAACAATGGTGGGAACGGTGCGCGTGGGAGAGTGTTTACCATTGGTGCTAGGGAAGCTCGCAATGATGGCAACGTTGTGACTGGTACGTTTTCCTTGAACAATCTATTTGCTTCTGTATTATTCGACTCTGGTGCCGATTGGAGTTATGTGTCTTTGGGGTTCAGTCGTCAGTTAGGATTGAGTCCTACGCCTCTTGTAAACAAACACATTGTAGAGTTAGCCGATGGTAAATCGATTGAAGCTTCACATGTTCTTTCTGGGTGTAAACTCAATCTCATGGGTCAAGTGTACATTGACCTGCTCCCCGTTACTCCTGGTAGTTTTGATGTGGTCGTTGGCATGGAGTGGTTGTCTAAGCATCAAGCGGAAATTCTCTATAAAGAGAAAATTGTGCATATCCCTCTCCCCAGCGGAGAATCTTTGTTGGTTCAAGCTCCTCGTAGTGGTGAAATGATTGGCATTATCTCAGCCATGAAAGCCTAGAAGTGTCTACGAAAGCGCTACCCTGCTATTTTAGCTCTTGTTGCTGATACCTAACCTGGAGAAAGAAAGATCGAAGACCTTCCAGTTGTTTGAGAGTTTTCTGATGTGTTTCTTGAAGAGCTTCCTGGTTTACCTCCACACCGTCAGGTGGAATTTTAGATTGACCCTACACTAGGAGCAACCCCCGAGTGTCCGTGCTCCTTATCGTCTTGCACCATGAGGGTTGCAAGAGCTGTCAAATCAACTCCAAGAACTATTGGATAGAGGCTTTATCCGACCCAGTTCTTCACCTTGGGGAGCCCCTGTTTTGTTTGTGTAGAAGAAAGATGGGTCCTTTCCTATGTGTATAGATTATCGGGAACTCAACAAGGTGACAGTCAAGAACCGCTATCCTTTACCGCGTATCGACGACTTGTTTGACCAGTTGCAAGGGTCAAGTTTTTACTCGAAGATCGATTTAAGATCGGGCTATCATCAGATGAGAGTCTGAGAGGAGGATGTTTCTAAAACAGCTTTTCGAACGTGGTATGGCCATTATGAGTTTCTGGTTATGCGATTCGGGTTGACTAATGCACCAGCGGTTTTCATGGATCTCATAAACCGCGTGTGCAAACCGTATCTCAACTATTTTGTCATTGTGTTCATCGATGACATATTGATCTATTCTAAGAGCAAGGAAAACCACGAGCGACACTTACGTCTTATTTTGGAGCTCCTGAGGAAGGAACAACTCTACGCGAAGTTTTCTAAGTGTGACTTCTGGATACGAGAAGTGCACTTACTTGGTCACATTGTTAAAGAATCAGGGATACATGTAGATCCTGCTAAGATTGATGCTATCAGAAATTGGGCGGCACCTAAGAACCCTTCGGAGGTGCGATAATTTCTTGGTCTCGCTGGGTATTATCGCAGATTTATTAAAGACTTCTCGAAGATCGCTCAACCCCTCACTTCGTTAACACAGAAAGGCATGGTATATTCTTGGGGGACGAAGCAGGAAGAGGCTTTCCAACTCTTGAAGCAGAAACTCTGCAGTGCACCAATCTTGTCCTTACCTGAGGGTACCGAAAATTTCGTAGTTTACTATGATGCTTCTATTCAGGGTCTCGGTTGTGTGCTGATGCAACGCGAGAAGGTGATCGCTTATGCTTCTCGACAATTGAAGGTTCATGAGAAGAATTGCACGACTCACGACTTGGAGTTGGGGGCCATGATTTTCACGTTAAAGATTTGGTGGCATTATTTGTACGGTACCAAATGTACCATTTATACCGATCACATCAGCCTCCAGCATATTTTCGATCAGAAAGAGTTGAACATGCGACACCGTCGATGGGTAGACCTCTTAAATGATTACAACTGTGTAATCAAGTATCACCCAGGCAAGGCAAACGTTGTAGCTGATGCCCTTAATCAAAAGGAATCGAAACCCAAGCGTGTCCGTGCTCTACAGCTCACTATCCACTCTAATTTACCTGATCAGATCCGTTCGGCTCAGACTGAAGCGTTGAAAGAAGAGAACCTTAAGCCTGAGTATTTTCGAGGTATGCAAAAACAACTTGTAGAGAGATCTGATGGTATTCTCTATTTCATGGAGCGAATATGGGTCCCTTTGTTCGGTAATATTAGGGAGCTTGTGATGGACGAAGCGCACACGTCTCGATACTCTGTTCACCAAGGTTCGGATAAGATGTATCAGGACCTCAAAGTTTTGTATTGGTGGCCGAAGATGAAAGCCCACATTGCGACGTATGTGAGTAAATGCTTGACTTGTGCGAAAGTCAAGGTGGAATACCAGAAACCGTCTGGATTGCTCCAGCAACCAGAGATACCAACATGGAAATGGGAGCAAATTGCTATGGATTTCGTCACTAATCTGCCAAGAACTCAAAACGGAAACGATACCATTTGGGTGATTGTTGACCGCCTCACGATCCTTCATCGGCAAAGGACTTCGGCCCTAGAAAGTTTGCGGCCCATAATGATTTTAATTGTTTAAATTCCTCATAACGAACTGTAAACATAAAAACCCTAAAGTCTTCCTTTCCTTCCTGTTCGACGGCAAACTTGGTTTCCTTTGGCGCTCTTAATCATTCGAGCACCTCTCTCTGATCCTCAAGTCTCCTCGTGTTATCTGGCATACCGGTTAGTGTTTGTTATTGTTTGTTGATTCATGATCAATGCATGACTGTGAGAGACTAGGGTAACTTAAATAATATTGTAACTTAGAACTTGCATGATGAGAATTGGTTGATTTGTATATGTTCAGATTCATGAAGTGGCTTTATAATCCTGTTAGGTGAACCTATATTATAATAAACTAATAATCTGTTTGTGTGTAGTCATGGGATGATTAGGGGATTGGTTAATATGGTTTGCTTGATGAATGAAAACTGTTATGTTCTAAAGGATTGATGATGATTCATAATTAGGGTTGGTTAGATTATACAAAGTAACTGCCGTTTGATCCATTATTCATGCTTCGAATATGTTAACTGTTGTTAGATGATTATTGGCGAACCTCTGTGATACTTCGCCGAACTTCAATTCGACGAAGATTGGGGGACTTCGTCGAACCCAGTCTCGACATACTTCGCCTAACATTACCTCGATGAATATAGACACTTCGTCACACTTTATTTCGACGAAGGTTAGTCCTTCGTCGTTAGGAATCTTCGCCGTAGGAGATAAATGGTCTGAACAGTAAATCAGTGATGTTTATGTTATTGGACACATATGTTGTGACATTCTGTTGGTGGCATGATAGTAATGTTAGCTAGATATGAGGGTTTTGATTGGACTCATGTGGGTAGTCAATCCATCTGTTATAAGTTATTATGATAACTGAGTACTTGATGTGCAACATAAGGTGCTCTTGTGATAGATGTAAACTGTGTGAAATTGATAACTTGATTGATTGTAAAACTGATGTTGAATGGTAACCATGGTAGGGTTTGGGTTGACCAAGTTGGACGGGTAACTTAACATACCGAGCAAATCAAAGGTGAGGTCATTTCTCTTGAGCATGCGTCCCGGTGGGTGGGACAGTTTGTTAGATATGAAGGCCTTGCAGGAATGCAGGAACAGAATAGAGCATCTGCATATGCTCTATTGTTTGATGCGCTACTGTTTCATAGATGCTCTAATAGACGCTCTAGATGATAGATGCTCTAATCTGGTGCCAGATGCTCTAATAGATACTGTAATGTTAGATGCTCTATTTTGGATGGAGCAGATGCGCTAATTATGGAACAAATACCATATGCGCTATTTTTGTTAAGCCTAATATCCGGTTTCGTATTTCACCTTTTCTTGGTCAACAAGTTGATTTGGGTATTATAAATAGTTGATAGGACGTTTGTAATTGGTATCACCTCAATAATAAAATCCTAACCCTAGTTGCAACCCGTGGACGTAGGTCACCTTGACCGAACCACGTAAATTCTCGTGTTCTTTATTTTCTGCTAGTGTGTGTGTGTTTGTTCCGCTTCCGCTCGAGCCTACTCTGATCCGATACCCCTAACAAGTGGTATCAGAGCCAAAGGTTTAGTTAAATACACGGTTCACGCGGTTATCGTAGGAGAAGGAGAGAGCTGGACGAGAGATCTTGATTTGGTGTTACTGCTGTCGTCGCTGACTCTTTTACGGCCCGTACCTGTTCTCTGGTTACGGCTCGTAAGGTCTAGGGTTTGCGCCGTAGGGTTTGCTGTTGTAGATCTGGTGGTTTTAGGGTGTTTGGCTATTAGGGTTTCAGTTGCTTGGTTCCTTGTGGTTTTTTCTGGTTTTCTCGTTTGCTATGGCTGAAGACGGGAAGTTCCGAATCGAGAAGTTCAACGGTACTAATTTTGCATGGTGGAGAATGCAAATAGAGGCGTTGCTTGGTGAATGCGATTTGGATGTGGTACCGGAAGAAAAACCTGCTGGAATGGATAAAGCTGCCGAAGCAATTTGGAACTCAAAGGACAAAAAGGCAAGAGGTAAAATTATATTGGCTTTGACGAGAAGCGTTGCATTTAATATCATGAAAGAAACAACTGCTCGTGATATGTTAACAGCTCTGTCAAATATGTATGAGAAGCCATCTGCCGGTAATAGGGTGTTCTGAATGAGGGAACTGTTAAATATGAGGATGAACGAGGGCAGTTCAGTTGTTGATCACATTAACGAAGTCAATTCAATTTTGTCCAGGTTAGCAACTGTGGGCATGAAGTTGGATGATGACACTCAGGTTGTGGTTCTGTTATCTTCTTTACCTGATAGCTGGTCAGGATTTGTGACAACGGTCACTGAAACTGCTGGAACTGGAAATTTGAAGTTTGATCAGGTCCGGGATAGTGTTTTGGGTGAAGATGTTCGCCAGAGGAACACTAGTGGAGGATCTACTTCTGGTATGCTTAGTGTTAGTAGGGGAAGAGGTAAAAACAGAAGCAGTGGGAGTCGTGGGAAAAGCTTGTCTAAAGCTGGGAAGAATGTGAGGTGCTGGAACTGTGGTGAAAAAGGGCATGTTAAAAACGAGTGTCCTGATCCTAAGAAAGAGGATGGTAAGCAGCATGTAAATAGTGTTGTGTCAGATGAATCTGACGGTGACGTACTGGTTTGCTGTGAAGAGTCTATACATTCTTGGGCTATGGATTCTGGTTCTTTGTTTCACGCCATGCACAGTGGGGAGACGATGGTGAATCTGAAAAAAAGGAGATGTTGGAAAGGTACGATTAGCTAACGGTTATGTTCTTAATGTTACGGGTATGGGAGATGTCAATCTGAAGACTCCACTGGGCACTACATGGAACTTAAAGAACATCAGGGTAATTCCAGGTTTAACGAAGAAACTTATTTCTGTTAGTCAACTGGATAAACATGGACTAGATGTTAAGTTTGGTGGTGGGAAGTGGAAGGTGATTGATGGAAATCTTGTTGTTGCATGTGGGAGGAGACGAGGATCGTTGTATCTAGTTGAGATACCTGTTGAGGGAGTAGCCTTCCCTGTACAACATAAAGTCAGGTTCATTGAATCTAGTAAGCGGAAGAGGGTTCAATTTGCGAACTTGAATCCTGGTGCTTTGGGGATGTCATTTGAATGTGGTCGGAGGTCTAAGTTTAAGCCAGATAGGGGATTTGGTGATAGTGGGAGCATGGGTCGTGTTCCGGGTACAATCACAAAGAACCGTTGGGTTTTGAAGACGAAGATTCCGACCGAAGAAAAAAGCTCTCTTAGAAATAGTTTGCAAAATGTGGAGAGTGGTATTAATTCTCGGTGTATCTCTGGAGCTGGTGGATCGTGCAGGCCAGTTGAGATAGAGAATGGGTCTGATAAGACTGTTGGGTTGGAGCTTGTGGAAGCTTCAACTGGTCTCTCAGGTACTTGATGAGAGGTGTGGTTGCAACTATGTGGTTTGGATATGACTGAAGTCTGAGCTTGTTCTTGGGAACTGGAGGCTTGAAAGACTTGAACCGGTGATAGGTTTACTTGGATAGACTTTGTGGTTTATGCAAAGCCTCCAAGTGGGAGATTGTTAGATATGAAGGCTTTGCAGGAATGCAGGAACAGAATAGAGCATCTGCATATGCTCTATTGTTTGGTGCGCTACTGTTTCATAGATGCTCTAATAGACGCTCTAGATGATAGATACTCTAATCTGGTGCCAGATGCTCTAATAGATACTGTAATGTTAGATGCTCTAACAGATGCTCTATTATGGATGGAGCAGGTGCGCTAATTATGGAACAAATACCATATGCGCTATTTTTGTTAAGCCTGATATCCGGTTTCCTATTTTACCTTTTCTTGGTCAACAAGTTGTAAACCCTAATTTGGGTATTATAAATAGTTGATAGGACTTTTGTAATTGGTATCACCTCAGTAATAAAATCCTAACCCTAGTTGCAACCCGTGGACATAGGTCACCTTGACCGAACCACGTAAATTATCGTGTTCTTTATTTTATGCTAGTGTGTGTGTGTGTTTGTTCCGCTTCCGCTCGAGCCTACTCTGATCCGATACCCCTAACACATTCAAACGGGTATTCCTGATAGGAATGAGTCTTTGGGTAAATCATTGGGTATTCCTGAGAGTAATAAGTCATTTGGGTAAAAACTGGAATGTTGGATAATACACTCAATCCCTATCACCATAAAGTCCCATCTTGTTTGTTACCTTAGAGGTAGCGGGGTATTAGTTGATAGCGTTATTTAGGTTTGGCACCCTCACCCAGTACCTGAGAGGACGGGTGTGAACTAATGACCCAGCCATGACCAATGCTTAGATAGGGGCATTGGGGAAGGGCAAAAATAATCTGGAGCCATCTTGTACGGTACTCGAGTTATTATCAACATTATAATCAATGAACTAAACTAAACACTTGGTATCTAACGTTTTCGTAAAACTATGAACTCACCAGCGTTGTCTGATACACTTGTTGCATGCTCGCAGGTCGTTAGGTACTATGGGCAAGGAACTTGTTATCTGGATGGCTGGAGTGGTCATGGGTCGTAAATCTTGGATATGCATGACTTGTTTTCTGATTTCACATACATTGGTTTTGAAACGTTGAAACAATGTTTTACTATTTGCTTCTGCTGAATATGTTAAACTTGGAATTATGTATGAATGTTTTATCCTGATAAATGGAAACTTGTTTTATACTTAATATTGGTTCAATGTGATTAGTGGCTAGACCCTGGTACGTCACACGCCTAGCGGGGTTACCGCATGTGGTATTTTGGGGGTGTGACAACTTACTTTAATACAAAGGAATATATATCGTTTCTATAAATAATACAAAAACATATATTATTACACCCATGCAGTCGAAGCGGGAGGAGACTAAAGGCTGAGACTGGATTTGAAGTCTTCAAATAGAACACGCGGTAAGCCTTTTGTAAATATGTCTGCAATCTGATATCTCGAGGGAACATGCCAAATGCGAACCTGACCCTGTTGAACCTGTTCAATAACAAAGTGGATGTCTAACTTAATGTGTTTGGTCCGTTGGTGTTGACGGGGTTACCCGATAAGTAGATTGCACTGACGTTATCACAATAAACAAGTGTAGCTTGATTCAATGGTTGATGAAGTTCTATAAGTAATTTTTGCAATCAACATATCACACCCCGATATTCGGCCTCGACACTTGATCGTTAAATGGTGGGTTGCTGCTCAAACGATCACGAAATTAAATTTTCCCCATCGTAAACACAATAACCATTCATCGAACGACACGTGTCGGGCATCCCGTCCAATCTGCATCGGTATAGGCAAGGAGCTTCGGATCTTTGGCGCAACTAAGCGTTAGACCGTAGGTGGCAGTCCCTTTTAAGTAGCGAATAATTCGTTTCAGAGCAAGTCTGTGCATGCAAATTTGTTGTACTGCAGAGCTTATGTCCAGGCGGGTAAATGTCAGATATTGCAATGCGCCGGCTAAGCTTCGGTAAAGAGTTGGATCTTGAAAGTCATCCCCAAAAACACTTAATTTTGCATTTGTGTCGACGACGTTGAAATGGGATTACACATAGTCATACTTGCCCGTTTAATAATGTCAAGAGCATATGTATGTTGAGATAAGAACATTGAACCTTGTTGGCGAAAGACTGAAATGCCTAGGAAAAAAACTGAGTGGTCCCAGATCCTTCATGGCAAACTCACTAGCTAGGGGAGCCATGAGTTGATGTCATAGATGATTAGATGAGGTGACCAGTAGATGTCATCAACATATAAAAGCAAAAATGCAACATCCCTGTCATGATGGAGAACGAACAAATACGCGTCGCATCGACTTTGTTTAAGCCCAATGTGAGAACAAAGTCCATGAAGTGTTGATACCAAGCTCTAGGGGCTTGCGTTAACCCGTATAGAGTTTTTTTTTTTTTTTTGAGACAACACACGTGAGGCTTGGGCTCAAGGGCATGGTGCCAAAAAGTTTTAGGTAGAGAGGCTTGGGCTAATAGCGTATGAACCATGTTATTAATAGTGCGTATTTTCTTTTTGGCCTTTCCATTTTGAGAGGAGGCATGGGGGCAAGAAAGACGAAATATCATGCCATTTTGTTCGAAAAATCGTTGAAAGGTGGATATAATGTGATGTGACGATTTTCTCGGTGTGTGGCGTAGTGCCATCCACCCATTTTGAATTTTAGATGCATGTGGATTCAATTTGGCTGTTTATTCTGAAACCAAAAATAATTAGTTTGCACGTGGCTGAATTTGATTAGAGAAAAATAGTTTATGGGTGAAAACGGTGGCGGCTATTCACGGCATTTGCGGGAAGTGGGGGCTTCTTCCTGTTAAATCGTCTTTGGGTGGCGTGTGGGTGAATATTGTCAAGACTGTTAACAAGCCTATTTGGGCCCGGAATTGTTTTCTGCACTTTGTGGAAGGGACGGTTGGGAACGGGGAGGATTTTGCTTTTTGGCTAGATCCATGGTTGTTGAAGAACCCGCTGAGGTTTCGTTTTCCGAATTTATATCGGCTGGAGGTTAACAAGAAGTGTAAGGTCCGTGATCGTATCGTTCGACCTTTTACGAATCCAGGTGCGTCGTGGCAATGGAAATCTACTCTGGCTAGTGGTGTTGAGTTGGCTGAATGGTTGGCGTTGTGTGTTGCTATTAGGGATATATCTCTGTCTGATGTCTCGGATAGGTGGATGTGGTCTGCCGATGTTACCGGTGAGTTCAGTGTTTTATCAGCAAAAAGGTTGATGGATCCCAGTAGCGGATCAGGAAAGGGTTTTGTTTGAGAGTGGTGCAAGTGGGTTCCGCTGAAGTGTAACGTTTTTACTTGGAGGGCGGAGATGGTGCGTCTGCCTACGAGGTTAGAGATGGCCAAACGGAATATTCCGATAGGTGACACTTGCTGTCCAATGTGTGATGGTGGTGAAGAGTCAGCGTCTTACTTGTTCACTGCTTGCAGTTTTGCGGCTGAGGTTTGGGCGAAAGTGGGTACTTGGAGCAGAACCCCTTTTCCGGTTGCCTTCTCTTTTAGGGATGTGCTCGAAGCTCATGTTCATTGTTGTCACAAAGGGAAGCAGCAGTACATGTTCCAAGGGATTGTAGTTGTTACGTGCTGGATGATTTGGAAAGCTAGAAATGATCGGGTTTTTAACGGTAAGATTCCGAAGGCGCATGATGTGTTTAGATCGATAAAGTCCGCAGGGTACCTTTGGTTCAAGAATAGGTGTAAATGTATAGATACGAATTGGGATATATGGTGTAAATTTGAGTAAGGTTTTGTAGTCTTGTGGGTCGCCCGTTGTTTTTGTCGGATGGGCCAGTTTTAATGAAGTTTTCTTTTCAAAAAAAAAATTATATAGGATGGCTAGATATCAATTAATGAGTTTTTAGGTAACCATGCTTTCTTTAAACGGCCAACGAAATAAATGCTCGGCTATCCGAGGTAACCTATTGGCAAAATGCAACCTCATACGCCTGCGACCGCAGACAAGCGCTAGGTTGTCCACTATCACTGGTTCAGGGAAAACACGCCGTCCAAAAGCTCAATGCGGTAAAATCCGGTTGGAATCAGATTCGAATTTGAGACCTATAGCCTCAAACCAAAATTTTCACTTCCCTTCCAATACCAATGGAGCTATAGTTCATTAGCTAGGTAATCATTCTTAATTCTAGATGTTTCAGGTAACCACGCTCAGGATTCATGACACCATCATATTGGATGCCTAGATATCAATCAATAAGTTTTATTTATTTTGAGTTATTGGAACAAGTTAAAAACAATATTTATTTTGGGTTTTATTTATTTATTAATGAGTCTTATTTATTTTAAGTTGTTTTTTTTTTATTTTGTTTGGTTGAATTTGAAAAACAATATAACTTTAAATATTTCAATATAACTTTTTATGTGGTTTTCGCACATAACGAGGGTGTGAAATTGGGTTATGGATGTTCACACTTCTTTTACCGTTACATTTACTCTCTTTTGTTACATCTTATGTTGCTTTTGAAATTGGTTATGGCGTCTACCTTTTATTTGAGATAAAACAACTAAATAAAGTTTTGAGAAATATATTTAGTTAAAATATACCTTTGGAAACTTTCTAGAATCGTGTGTGCTATCATCTTCGTGGTGTGGGATTTGGATTATATGTTTACTTGTAGATAAAAGCTATGTATTTAATATCTCGATATATCACTCGGTTATCGCATATCAGTGCAAAATATTGGTCAGAATATCAGTACCTATAATATTGGCAATATCGGGGTATTTGACCGTTATATCACCGATTTTTCCGATATCGGTACCTTTCATCTTATTTCTACCATTCGTCTTTCTTCTTATTGTTGATATTAGTGTTTTGAGTCTTAATTGTTAGTTGTTATTGTTAAATTGTAATGTTTTAAGTCTTAGTCAGTTCCTACTTGCTACAATTGTTAACGTTTTGCAAGATGGAAAAGGTAATTTATTTAATGGTATGAGAGCATACTGAATTGTTAGTGTTAGATTGCTATATATATATAAATTTAGCATGATATTAAATTACCAATATCCCAACATAATAACCGATATCTCAAATATTGGTCCTTCACCAATATCGGATATTTACCGTATTACCTACTTAGGATAGGAAACGACTATTGAGTTGTCTCCGTGTGGAGGCATGCTAGGCATTACACCAATTACAAGACATCACCCAGGAAGGTGTGATAAGTTCATGTCATCTCCACTTTTTTATGTTATTACATTCACGCACGGGATATGATGTGATGATTTTCTCGGTGTGTGGCGTAGTGCCATCCACACATTTCGAATTTAGGATGCACATGGATTCATTATTAACTATTTCTTATCACTAAGTTTATCATTTCATAAGTATCTACTCATAATTAAAAAAAGGTGAAGTGAAAATATAAATAAAAAAAGGAAGGACTTACATGAAGTTCTTGAGGTGCTATCTCAAGTTGGTTGACAACTTGGTCATTATCCGTGTTTTGTACTTGTTTCTCCTTTAAGAAATAAGGAGAGAGAAAATAGATTTACTACTCAAACTAGTAAATTCATGATAAAAGTTATAAAAGTTATAAATTCGCGTTGAAAAACTACTTGCTAAAAAACATGAAGAAAATCATGTTTTTTAGCTGAAAGTTTTTACCATAATAGATGATAAGGTGTTGACAGTTGGTGTATAAAGATATTACCATAAAAACCATCTACCATGTTTATTTATGTAATATAGCTAGTAAAGTGCTCTGGACGTTGTCGTGACGTTTCAAAAAAATTTACGTTAAGACGTTGACCAAATAAAAACATACATAAAAATAAGCACGAAAACGTATTATATTTGACCAAATTCATTTCTAGAAAAAAATAGAACTTACGTCAAAAGTATACCGACCCAAAATGTACATAATAATAAGCATAAGAACATATTGTATTTGACCAGACTTATTTCCGGGAGAAAGTTCGTCGAAATCTAAATCAACTTAAATTTATACACACATGTACAAAAAATGAAACATGTAAAACTCCATTAAAAATTAAGAGACTACAAGTGTTAATGCTGAAAGTTTTTTTTTTGAACGGTGAGTATCTTTAACAGTTGAGAGAGAGATCTCACACCCTCCCAACCAGAGGGCACTAACCCCACTCTGGCTAGACTATGTTGTTTGATATGCAAGAATGACAGGCAGAATGGAATGGATGATTACGAGGGAATGAAGAAAATGATGTTTGGTTGGTCAATGGAATGGAATCATCCATTCCAAAAGACATTTCATTCCCTCAAAATCATTCTATTAACCCCCATGTTTTTTGATTCCAACCCCTCTTGCACTATTCATCAATAGCAGCACAACCCACCACCTTCGCCGCAACCCGCCACCGCCTTCGTCGCCACTCCGACAGCCACCACCGTCACCGCCAACCACCACCATCGTCGACGCCACCACCAACCATCGTTGATGCCACTACGACACTACCAACCACCGCCGCCCCCACCGCCACTCGTCGTCGTCGTCGCCGCACCGCCACTCGTCGTCGCCACCACCACCCATCGACGTCGCCACCGCCCACCACCGCCCACCACCACCACCTATAACCACCCACAATCACTACCACCGACCACCACTCACCGCTGATGTTTCTCTTGCCAACCAAACAATACATAATAATAATTCATTCCATTCACACATGATAACCAAACAAGACATGGAATGGTAATGATCCATTGCATTCCATCGTCCATTCCATTACCCCACACCAAAACAGACCCCATGGGTGGTGGATGGAACGAATTTGAGGGAATAGAATATCTTATGTAATGGGTGATTTCATAGGTATCTTTGACGTTTAAGATTTCACCCGCTGACCTTTACATACATGTGCTTTTTGTTTCAGGTTAAGCCCTTTATTATAAACCCAGTTAATTTTTACGGTTAAGCATCATAGGGATAGCAAAAATGTGCCGAATATACTATATACTTTAAATCCTTTTTCATGTTTTCCCCTCGGTGCAACGCTGCACCTTACTAGTTTACAATGACACATTACCTCTATCAAATTATAATTTAGTTTCATTCATAAAAAAATTACCAACCAAAAAGATGAAGTAAAAAAAAGGAAGGTCTTACAGGAATTTGAAAAGTTGTTATCTGAAGTTCCTCGACAACTTGGTCCTTATTTGGCTCATGTACTTGCTCCTCCTTTAAGAAACAGTATTTGAGAAAATAAAATTAATGCTCAAAACTATAAATTTCTGATAAAACTACAAATTGGCTGTGAAAGTTATTTGCTAAGGAAAACTATAAAACAATGAAATAATTGATAATATAATAGATGATATATCTGTCAACGAAATTGATCTCTAAAGACGATACATTAACATCGTCAAATAAATTTAACCATACATAAATTACCAGTTAAATTTGGTAACCAGATAATAAATATGAAAAGGAAATTAACATAATATAGAATTAATACCATATACAAGTCAAATTTGGTAACAAAATATTGAATATCAAAGAAAGTGGGCATTCCATTGTAACTTCTATACACGAAAACGATTGGTGGCGAGAATTCATCCATATAAAAAGGTGAGAAAGTTATGGAACATGCAATATTTCAAATCCATATAAAAAGGTGAGAAAGTGACGAAAACACATTATTATTTAGCCCAAGAGGCTGCCAATTAGCAAGGGCATGACCTTCATCAAAGGAGGTCCCCATCTAAGTCCCATAAGCCTTAACCAAGGGGCAGCCTCGCTAACCAATTCTTTAAATGGAAGCACAAGAGATTGGGTTCTTATAAAGTAGAAATTTACTTAATTTAACAAAAAGTATGGACATAGTGTTTTAGTTGTGGATCAACTTTGATGTCTTGGGAGTGACATCAAAGTTGGACATACTGTTTTAGTTGTGGATCAAACTTTGATGTCTTGGGTGGACCAACTGGGGTAGCCCAGTTGGCCACCGACACCCACTTCTTCCCAGAGGTACCGGATTCGAGTCTTGGGAGTGACATATGTCGCCCAGGGTAAGAACTCGACATGGGGAAGTCACCGCGGAGCTAGCTTGGTCGGGTAGCGGCTCCCGGAGTGAGATCACTCCGGCGGTTGGGAGGACCGTGCACTATCCCCCCCCCCCCCAACTTTGATGTCTTTGTAAGAAGTCTAGCTTAAGTTTCAATAGCATTATCATAGGTTGGTTTTAATCTTTGAAAGGTTTTATGTTTAAATGACAAGGTTCTTCTCTTCAATTGGATATTTTCAGGACCCTTTCTATGTAATAATTTAGCCCAAAGAAATTGGATCATTGAATATGCATAATACTTATTTCTTATGCATTAAGATAATATGCACCCTATAATTACACACAGACACAAACATACCTGACTTACTTGAAAGACCAGTGCTTTCTCAAGTTCGTTGAGAACAGCTTTCATTGTTGGGCGTTGGTCTTGAGTCTCCGCCACACACTGGTTTGCAACTTTTAAAAATGTGTACAAAGAATCCTTGTTGGCTCTTCTAATTGGACTATGACTCTGTTTACCAGTTTCTTCCTTTAGTATAGGATCTATGATGTCCTCTATTGTCCCATTGGAGAAGTTTTGTCTTGCAACATGAACCAACCCTTTCTCACTCTGCTTAAGGTAAATTTGGTCCTGAGCTCTTCTTCCGCATAGAATTTCAAACATAACTACTCCAAAGCTATACACATCCGACTCTCTTTTTAGCTTACCAGTCTTCACATATTCTGGATCCACGTGCCACGTTGACTTAAAATATGTTCTTTTACATAGAGCTTCGTCTTTTTGATTTGGAGGCAGGAATACTGCCAACTCAAAGTCTTGGATCTTTGCCCTCCAATTCTCATACAACCCAAATCTAAAAGGATCTATATCACTGTGTATCATCATTTTTTTATCTGCCATCTCATAATGAAGGTAATTCAGTGCGTGAACACCGTCAATGCAGATTTTCAAACGTTTTTCCCAAGTCAAATTATGCATTTTTTTTGCGTTACCCAAATAATCACCAAGTGATCCATTAGAAAATTTCTCGGTGACGAGTATCATCTCAAAACCTTCAACACAAAATCCTATTAGAGTGACTATGTTGTGATGCTTAACACTAGCAAGCACTTCAAGTTCTGTGAAAAATAATTCTTCTTCGAGCTCGTCAACTTCAAGAAGGAAGCGCTTTATAACAACTGCGTCGTGTCTCTTAAATAGTTTACTTTTACTTATCCCTTCTATGAAAGAAGCGTTTTCTTTATCAAAATGGCAGAGTTCTATTGAGTACCAAGTATAGCAATCACTAGAGATAATTTCATTTGTGTCTGAAAAATTATGGGTGGCTAACTTTATATCATCAAGCTCAATCTTCAAGTGTTCCAAGTTATTTCCCTGCAAACATGTGACAAGGGGAAAAGAAAATTACAAATTATGAAATTATATATACCTGTTAGATACATGAGAACGAATTGTGGTTAATAAATTTGATCTTGAAGGCTTTATGTAAATGAGAAGCGTAATGAGAAGCGTAATGAGAAAAGCCCAGTTTGGATCCTGAAGGCTCTATGAAAACAAGAAAATGTGGGGTCATGAATTGAGTGATTCCATGGATGATGTTTCTTTTTCTTTAGTTTGGTATTTGGTATTTGGGATTCAGAGGTTTTTTGATCGAGTATAAAATTCTAAAAGGGGGATGGTGTAATTAGATAAAGTAGTGTATTTTGGGATGAATGGGTGCAACTTACGGATTTTTTTCAACGTGTCTACATTTAACATCCCCTTCTAAAGTCCATCTACTGAAAGGACGGATACGTAAGAAATGCTAAACGTAAAGGAGAATAAGGGTAATTGCCAAAGTTAACAAAACAAAAGTACCATTTTCTTATTTTCGTTAAAAATAATTTTGTGGGTGGTGGCGGTGGTAAGATGGGTGTGATATATACGGGTACCAAAGACATCTTGATAATTATCACAAAGAAGCAATACAAAGATTTAAAAATATTAGTACTCGAAATTAAAACATACAATATAAAAACATTTAATAAACAACTGATATGGTGATTTTGAGATAATTTAAATTAAAGTTTCATTTAGTGTAACTAACAACAATGAAATTTAAAGTATATTTAACAATATTATTTTGAACGTCCAACATAGGCACACCCCACCTAGCGCCCCTATAGGTAAAAGGCCACTCACGTCTAGGATCGCAGATCATAGGTAATTTTGTAGCTACAATAAAAACATTTTTTTATTTAATAAACAACTGTTATATAGCAATTCTTTTAATTAATTTTATTTTAGTTGTAACTAACAGTGAATTTTACAGTATAATTAACAATATTACATTGTTAAAAATAAACAAATATTACACGGCAATAACAGTTTTTTTCCTCTTAAAGTGATAATCTTTGAAGCAAACAAATTAACAACAAAGGAAAATTAACTTAAAGGCGTAAAGAAAAACAAAAAAGCCAAAAAAGGTCTTACAAAATTTTCAGGTGGTGGGGGTTGAAACTTCAATGCTTTCTCCAATACTTTCTCAAGTTCATTAACAATGTTGAGCATATGTGGGCGATGTGATCGCTCTTCCTTTAAGCAAGAATATGCCATTTCTGAGTATGTTCTGAGTGATCTTACGGATATTTGGAATCCGGACATTTGATTCTTTAGATCGGGATGGATTATATCTGGCAACGTTTCGTTTTCATAATGTTGCATGACCAATGGAGCTAAGAACCTATTAGCATCGTTCCTAATATATGCTCTCCTCCCACACAATATCTCGAATAAAACAACACCGAATGCGTAGATATCCGACTTGCAGGTCACACCTTTGGTCTTTCCAATTTCTGGGTCAATATACCCTATTGTGCCAATAGGTTCAGAAAGGAAGACCTGGTCCATTCGGTTAAGTGATTGTTTGATCGAAACTTTAAAACCGGATAACTTGGGTTCCCAGTTCTCGTCTAATAAAATTGTGGAGCTGTTGACGTTAAGATGTATAACACCATAGCCACGTCCCTCGTCACAATGGAGGTAACTCAAAGCACGAGCCACGCCTACACATATCTTCAATCTTTGCGTCCATGTGAGGTTCGGGTTGCTTAGATGCTCCTTGAGACTTCCATTTTTGGCCTCATACGTGGTCACAATGATCTTCTCATGTTTGTCATCACAAAATCCGACAATAGAGACTATATTTGGATGCTTGAGATCTGAAAGCATTGAAACTTCCGTCCAGAACTCGACGACTCCTCCACCGTGCTTACGATCTAACCTCAGCGCAGAAATCTTGATCAACTCACCGGACCGCTGGAGTTGTCCTTTGTATACGTGTCCCAATCCACCGCGTCCGATGATGTTATCATGATGAAAGTTGTCGGTGGCCTTTACTACGTCTTCAAGTGGGATTTGTAAGTGAGCAAACTTGGGAATTGTTGTTGTCATGATTCTGTTTATAAAAATGAGTGAGAGGGTTACAACTTACAAATGAATGAGAATGTAACTTATAAATACGAGCAACCAGACTATCAATGAAATCTCTTTAAGATTTCAAAAGTGTTGTATGTAATCTTGTGTAGTTGATTTACCAAAACCAGCTCAGCAACAAACATTTTGTCAAAATGGGTCAAACCTGGTGATGAGTAGAAACGGATATGAAACGGAGCAGCAGATCTGAAGAGTAGCAGCGAGCGAGCGAGCGAGCGAGCGGTGGTGATAATATATAGTAGCAGCAGCAACAGCCGGATCTGTTGTAACTGCAGCGGCAAGCAAGTGATCAAGTGGCAGGTTAAGGATGTGAGAGGATGAAAGGAATGATGGGGAAAAGGCAAAGTTGGTCAATGAAAAAGCAGGGGAAATGATGGTACTAAATAGGACATCACATCACGAGTATTGGAGTGTTGCAGGTACCTTCCTGCAATTTTCCAAATTTAATTTAATAATACAATTTTAATTTTTATGTTTTTCTTTTTACTAGATTGTTGCAAATGGCGACGACTTAGTTGTTTATAGCTTGAGACACGTTATGTGATACATTAATCATCTAAAAACGTATGTTTCGACATATCCGATCTAAAATATTAGGGTTACAAAAAAAAGGGAATTAAACCCAGGTTGGTTCATTTAGTAAGAGCATCACCAATAGAGTTGTTTTTAGGTGATGTTTTTTGGTGCTAATGGGGCACCTGCCCAACCAATGAGAGCATTTCTCTTACTTGCCCCTCTCACAAACACATTTCTTCTCTCTCTCCTCTCTCCTCTCTACACTCACATAATTCACATCCATCCATTTTTTCTCATTTTTCCTCACAAACATCTTCACACCCTCTCTCCTCCACCTCACACCCTCTCTCCTCCACATTACTTTCTCTCTCCCTAAGGCCACTCAGGGTGGTTAACTAGTGATAGTTTCTATCACTCACAAGCACCAATCAAGTTCCGCCATGTCATCAACCATTTTTTCATCACTCACAACCTTTTTTAGGCAGGGTGGTCATCACTCACCAACACACCCAACAATTTCCCCCCAACCAACAAATACCCTCACAAAAATAAACCATAACTCGTTGAATACATCACGAAAATCGGTTTCCGTGGAAGATTAACGCGTTGAAGTATGGACCGGCGGTGGGAACAATGTGGCGATCACGCGTTATACAAAAGTATAACGTGACCGCCCCGGGTCACCTAAAAACACCAAAATATCCCCTTATTGTGGATGCTCTAAGCGTTCCACCTAACCACTACATCACCACCACCTTTGCATCAAGACTTAGTGGCGTCAAAACATACAATAACTCAAATTTATACCCCCAAATGAAAATGTATTATATTTGAACAGACTCGTTTCCGAACACACACAGTTTACGTCAAGACATAGACCAACCGAAAACGTACGCAAAAATAAGCATGAAAACGTATTATATTTGACCAAACTCGTTTCAAAAATAATTACGTAAAACGTGAATTTATATCGTTTATGAGTAAAACACCGGTAAATACAGGTACCGAACCGGTATATTCGGTACCGGTACCCACTTTTTCTGTTTTCGGTACCTGATACTTTCGGTACCGAACGGGTACTGTACTCATCCCTAGTCTAAAATTTAGAGGCAGGGACTGGTTTGGTTAAGTTGAAAACTTGAAGGATTGTTGTGTATTTAGTTGGATGGAACTTTTGTTTTATAGTTTATATACAATACAATACAATACAATACAATACGATACGATACGATACGATACGATACGATACGATACAATACAATACAATACAATACAATACAATACAATACAATACAATACAATACAATACAATACAATACAATACAATACAATACACAATACAATACAATACAATACAATACAATACAATACAATACAATACAATACAATACAATACAATACAATACAATACAATACAATACAATACAATACAATACAATACAATACAATACAATACAATACAATACAATACAATACAATACAATACAATACAATACAATACAATACAATACAATACAATACAATACAATACAATACAATACAATACAATATAATATAATATAATATAGGGAAATTGGCATGTAATAATCCCACCTAGACCTTATTGGCCATTAATAATCCCATCTCAAAATATTCCCCCCACCAGTCCCACCTTTCACCTATTTTTCCTACAATGGTCCCCCGTTAAAGAAACTTAACGGAGTTAAGCTTTTTTCCAAATTACAAACAGATTTTTTAGGTCTTTTGATCAGAACAATGATACGAGTCCATTGATGTAAAATTTACTTCGAAATAGTGCTCCAAGTGACTTGATTTTGGTTAATTGGAAATTTAAACACCCGAATTGAAGCGCCGTTTTCATCGTTTGGAGCACCATTTCGAGGCAAGTTTTACATCAATGGACTCGTATCGTCGTTCTAATCAAAAACCCTAAAAAATCTGTTTGTAATTTGGAAAAAAGCTTAACTCCGTTAAGTTTTTTTAACGGGGGACCATTGTAGTAAAAATAGGTGAAAGGTGGGACTGGTGAGGGGAATATATTCTGAGGTGGGATTATTAATGGCCAATAAGGTCTAAGTGGGATTATTACAGGCCAATTTCCCTATAATATAATATAATATAATATAATATAATATAATATAATATAATATAATATAATATAATATAATATAATATAATATAATATAATATAATATAATATAATATAATATAATATAATATAATATAATATAATATAATATAATATAATATAATATAATATAATATAATATAATATAATATAATATAATATAATATAATATAATTTAATATAATATAATATAATATAATATGGATTTAATTTTAATTATTTATAGATATCGTTCTATTTGAAAAAAAGAGTCAAATTGGTAAGGCAAAAATATTGAACCTATAGTTAACCCTCACTCACGCCCAAACACCGTCCCTAAGGTTTGTGAATTCAAACGTGAAGCTTCATGGTTACTACACCAAAAATCCACATCAGGAGTTAATTTCATGCTCCAATCACAAAAATTCACATCACACCTTGTAACACATTTCTTTTTTTAAAAGCAATATTTTTATATAACTTAAATATTTTCTTCATGTGTTAAGATAGTGAAAATTTATGAAACCGTTACACACTAAAGATGAAAACAAGTGAATGAGAACTCTTGTATACATAACAGTGACATAGACAGAAAAATATTAAAACCATAACACATAGCCTTAATTCAAAGTTGGTGTAGGCTATAGAAATTGTCCTTTTCTTTAATCTCTTGCAAATAAATGTTACTTGTTAGGAATGACAAAATCACCATCACCATCTTTTGTCAACATTAGGTCCACTAAACCATTTTTTCATCCTTAAATCATGGAAATGGGTACTCAAAATCCCACACATTCTAAAACCATTCTTTTAATAATTAAAATATATAAATCAAGAGAAAGAAAAAGAGATTAAGGATTTAATAATTAAAATATATAAATCAAGAGAAAGAAAGAGATTAAGGATGAACATGATGGCCATCCAGAACCATGATGGTTTTGTTTGCTATTATACACTATGGGACTGGACGATGTTGCACTTGGTACCCAAGCTCCACTTCATCATTCCTATCTTGTCCTACATTCTAAGCAGCCTTAGGTAGAAGCGAAATGAGATGCATAGAACATAAACAATTGAATGGCTAGTAGTAACAGTTGGGTCGATTTAGTACATCATGGTTGAAAAAACTATTTATTGTCGTTGATTTGGTTGATTTTTTTCCAATATAGGTTGTATGTTAGGGTATTTAGCGCGGTCATCACGACACCCATGGGAAATGATGTGGCCTCATAGCTATAGAGTGGACATCACACCACAATAGCATGAGTACTGTGAGTGTAGTCATGTAGAAAGAAATTTTGAATGGTTTCTTCAGTAATATTTTAGTTATTAGTTGATTTTATTTTTCTTCAATAACTTGTGCTCTTTAGCTCTTTAAAAAAAATTAAATACACAATGTTGTTTAATTTTGTTTTTGTGAATATTCTGATATAAACATTACTGAAAACTGGTTTCAAAATAAAGTATTATTTTATCTCGTTAGGGGCTTTGACACGTACTTGTATCCGTAAGTTTGAGGGAAGTTTTCATACTTCAACGACGATGATGAGTAGATATTAAATTTATGTTTTAGTATTCTACATTTGCGTTAATTAGTTAGAGAGTTTAACTAGTGTAAACGGCAATTTGCGTCCCTTAGCATATCCATGCCAAGTTGTGCTCTCTAGATCTCTAAAAGTAGAAATTTCCTTCTTGCATCCTTTTGTGTGCCTTTAATAATCAAATTTAACCATTTTAGAAATAACAATGTGAAACCAATAGAAGTTTATCCTTCTTTCACCAATCACTCTATCTCACCAATTGCCGTGATTTTCACTTTTACAATTATATATGTAATTTCTTTGGTCGAATACATAATTCCAAAGTGGAAGATGAGTCATGCGACAAGGAAATGTGTTTCTTAAAATATATGTGTTTCTTTTTGTCTTCTAACAGAGATATATTATATCATGTATGAGTTAATAAAAACAATTTAATCACTTTTTCATATTTGTTAGTGTAATTAGGTATGAATTTATTTATTAATACAAAATAATTTATGCAAAGTTTTATAATGTTATGTAGTGACACTTACATTTTGTTTTATTTCTTCCTTTGATGTAAGTGGGGATTATCAGTGGAGTTTTCTAACAATTTTCTTTGAAAGGGACGTCTATTATATAATGGTGTGTGTATACAAACGCAAATGGGTTGCCAAAAAAATCAATTAATTATCCCCTTCGTTAGCATATAGGTAGGTACTTTCGTCACATAAGTAATTTTAAAATGGGAAGATGAGTTATTGCCACTGTTAAGTAGCTATGGTGTTTTACGGTGGTTTTTTTTTTTTTTTTTTGGTATAATCGAATCGATCCAAAGTAGATGTATGTATAATCGAACGTGTTCATCTGTTTAAACTGACTTATTCTGTTTGGCTATCCAATTAAACCCGTTATTATGCAGTTTATTTAGCAAAATTAGTGAAACCGATAACCCAACCAAAAACCAAATAAGCAATTCACTTTGATTTTTTCTTCTAGGAATATATTCAATTTTTGGTTTTTTTATTTTTGCTCAAGCGATAAATTCGCAAGTGCGTTTGTTTTCTAAATATATATATATATATATGTGTGTGTGTGTATGTTTGTTTTTGTCTTGAATAAAAAAAATAGATAACGTATAGATTAGTGGTTGAGAGAATTAATTAGTTCTATAATAAAAAGTTATTGTTCCTTTTGTTCAACTAAGAAATAAGAAGCCAAGTTGAAAAAAAATGATCGGCTCTCTTTGACCAATATTGCTCTTTGGTGGATTTACTCATTTTTTGTATTGTGTACCTTCCCCAATTCTTGTAAGAGTTTCTTAACTACTTTTAATTTCTTAAATTCTCATTTCTTAACTCTCTTAGCTTTATCATCTCTTTCAAGTTTCTTCCAGGCTTAGAAAGGAGTTTTTTTTTTTCCGGGGAAGACAGACGGACCATTCTGCATGAGAAATGAGATTAAAAATGTGTTTATTTTAAATAACTTTTCTTTATATACCAATGAATTAATTGTTCCATTGAAAAATGTCAAAATATGATCGGAATAAAAATGCCTATGGCTATTGGCATTTTGATGGTGGGATAAAGCTTTGGGACCAATAGGTCATTGGTTCGATTCTCACAGGGGGGTTTTTCCCATAATTATTGGGTTTCCTCCTGAATTGATGTATAGACATTATGCCTAGTGTAGATATATATAATCGGGTGGTTCCGCTAGTGGCACGATAATACTCCAGTGGTCCGTCACTGATCCAAATTTGCCGTTCAAAAAAAAAAAAGAAAAGAAAAAGAGAGATGAATAATTAAGTTCATCTTTGTGACTATGTTAGTTGTTCACTGGATCCTAATCCATTTACGTTATATCTTATAATGATATGACTTTTTACATTATTGGAGCTGAGCACATGATGTAGAAATATAAAAACGTGCAATTATCACAGTCGGAGATAAATATAATATTATATTCCAACAACTACATGATGCCTTTCTTATTTTATAATATAAATCTACAGTCTACTCGCAACAACTACGATTATTATAAACGTACCTACATAGTGTACATTTGATAAAGTTGCTGATTAGCACATGATGGATACCCTAGCTAAATATAAAATGGTAACTTGCAATTATTAAAAAGTGTTAAGCTGTTCGGAGATAATGATATTCCAACAATACAAGACATCCAATGAAAACACTTACATTGTTAGGTCCTAATCTCTAATGTCACAATGCACACAAACATAAGCAACATTTTACTGAGGATGTTTTCAATACTATGTACGGTATGTAAGTGTTACTCGCTTGAGTTCTTAGTCTAGGCTTGCGGGAAGTCAATGGGGAATTCAAATTCAGAATGGGGAAAAGAACTGTTATTGCTAAAGATAAATATTATCTCAAAATTTTAATGACTATATTTTCAATAATATGAGCCATGCATGAAACTATTGAAGCAGGCACATAAGGTAAGGATTGCCAACAAATCGAAGAACACAAACAAGACCTTGTTCGTGTTCGTTTGTTAAGAAATATATGTGTTCACGAAATATTCATGAACATTTACCAAACTAGATTTATCACAAAATAGGCATCACTTACAATTGCCACACATTCAGAACTACAAGGCTTAAAATTGCATACAAAATCACTACTAATGATATATAATGGGATTAAAGATGTTTCATTTGAATAAGACTGATGACAAGAATGATTTCGGGATAATATGCATGCACTTCTAGAAGACCAAAATTAAGCTAGTATCCTTGTAATTCTTTAATTTTCTATAATGTTTATCTTGATTTTATAGCAATTTGAAGCTATGAAGAATTTTCCTCTTTGATTCCTTGAATCTCAACATGTTTGAGTCAAATTGGGTCTCCAGATGGAAATTAAATCAAAATAGAAGGTAAACGGTCAACAAGTTGTGCCGCTAAAATTTGTGATCAGACACGCATAATATTATAAGTGAATCAAGGGTCAATCGACCACCAAAGTCTTTTTTTTCTACTGAAATATTATAAATTGACCATTGACTGGTATTTTTTTTGTATTATAAGTGCCAATCGACCACCCAAAAGTCTTTTTTTTTCTGAAATATTACAAATTGACTAGTCATTTTTTGTATTGTGAAACCATTGAAAACTTCCTTGTTTTCAAATGATTTTTTGTTACACTATTTGTTTTAATGTTTTCTGAGTAGCAGGTAATTAGAAACATAAAAGAATTAAATTATTTGTGTAGTAGGTAAATAGAAACTTAAAAGAGTGTAGTAGGTAATTAGAAACTTAAAAGAATTAAATTATTTGTGTAATAGGTAACTAGAAACTTAAAAGAATTAAATTATTATGACTTGTGAGTTTATTATATTAGTTTTTAAAAGATATTTTTTTGGTTAGTTTTAACAGTTTATAATTTAAGAAATACGAAGACTTTTTAAAAGCAAACCATCCAGAACTTTTGTCTTCAAATTGTATTCTGGTGATCTTTCATGGATCCGTAGTGATAACCAGTCTTGTCTTTAATCACCAAAAAAAAGATGAAACTAAAAGAGCATATATCATCGACTAGAGATTCATGTCGATCAAGTAGTGATGATTTTTACACAATAAATGGTTAGTGGTAGCATATGACTTAATATCATATGCCAATCACTAAAAAATAGGCAGTTTACGTTTACTATTTATTTGAGCTATAACAATTCTCTTAATTGTAACTGATGAAATGTGTCAAAAAGTATACGTATTATTTAAATTTTGTTACTTTTGTTTATTCTATTAAACATAATTCTTAAAGTTAGTGTGGCACATGTCACAAACATTCCATCCATGAAACAATCGGTTATTAGTTTCACCGGTAGAATACTCCTCTCGATTGCATAACCTTTTGCTCTACACATTCCAAATCTCAAATGGTTTTACTCTTAACAGCCACTGACTCTTAACAATCATTTGATATCTCTGTCCGGATGATATGCGGAACACAAACCCGAATTTTGATATGCACACTAACACTAACCATGTGTTCAAAAGTTGTAACTTTGGCTCCTAGTTGGTCAACTATGGTGCACCATGCCCCTAGTGTTGAAAATAACAAAACAAACAAGTCAGTCATGGACAAACAATCAAGTAATATAATATTACAAGTCATAATCAATGCATAGATAGTTTATTATTCATTGATGCTTACATTTGCAGGACAAATTAGTCTTCATAACCAATGTCTTCACGGGTCACAATCCATATATATTTATGTTTTAGTGATACTTGTGTTTTGTTGTTTTTCTTCCCTGAGTCCAAGTGGGGATCATGATGAGTGGGCTTCCAATAATGTTTTTTTTTGAGAGTACCTACTCAGGCTAATATAAAATAAATGATAGATATGTATTTCTTCAATATTATAAGAATTTGTTCAACATGTGTAGATTAGAAAAAATTAACCATTCAGGTGATGAAAAAACACACCTTAGTGTATACTCGATTTTATGCACTTGGCATGTTATTATAAGTAGCTCTAATAAATCAAGGGCAACAAGTTTGATCACATTTTAACACTTCATGATTTAAAATTTTAGATCCTAAAAACGCTATTTAAACATCAAGCTCAATATTATTAATTTTCAAGTAAAAGTATGTCAACAAGGAAATTATAAACTAAAAGCCCAAATTAAAAAAATACCCATTAAAATCATCACCTAAATCCAAAAGTCCTTTATCGTTGCACTACAAAATCCGCCATCAACACCAAATGCCATACTTTTTTTTTCATTGTATTATTATAAGGCTACGCGGTATGAGGCGTCACGCCACCCCGATGCCACCTCAGCCGAAAAAGGCCAGTAGTACTCGTGACCATACCACTAGGGCTTTCATGGGGGCTAGACCCGGCAAAATCAACCCATACATTCAACTTTGGGTTATAATGAGTATTATTTTTGTAGTAGATGGGTTAATTTGGGTTAACAAAAATTGTTAAGAGGGTCAAGATTAAGAACTTTAAAAAATAACAAAATAACATCGTGGGTCAGAATTGGATTTCCCTGGGTAAACCCTAAACCAACGCATTCTCCTTTTTCTTCTCATCTCCCACGCCCAAATCACCACCATCCAACAACCTCCATACCACCATCCTCCATACCACCATACTCCGACCATCAACCACTACTTCTGCTCACGACCATCGCCGCCAGCCCGCCGCTTCGTTTCAGTCCAACTAAATAACCAAATTAGACTGCATTCGGTCGAGCCTAACAATAACTTCTGCAGCGATTTAGGTTATCACTCCATCGTATCTCACTGCAGCGATTGTTGCGACGATCGGTTGTTCTCTTGAGGTATATTCTGTCAGTTTCTGTTATTTTGTGGATTTTGTGGATTATTGATATGATTGCACGATGAATGTTAATTTGTTAGGTGATTTAGGTTTCAAATGTTTGTTTATTCGTTTAATTTTATGTGGATTGTGAGATGAATGTTATTTTTGTCAGATTTTGTGATTTAGTTATGTAAATGTTGCTGAGATTGAAATTATATGGTTGTTTGATTTGTGAGAAATTTAAGTTTTCTGGTTGCTATTGTGTATTGAGACATACAGGAATTTAAGTTTATTAGGTTTAGAGTGTTTGTTTATTTGTTTAATTTTATGTGGATTATGAGATGGATGTTTTTTATCAGATGATTTGATTCTGTAAATGTTACAAAGGTTAAAATTCTAGGGTTATTTGATTTATTAAGTAGGAAAATTAAGTTTTTTGGTTAATATTGTGCATTGAGACGTACGGAATTTTAAGTTTATTAGAATTTAAAGTATTTGTTTACTTTTTAATGAATGTTATTTTATCAGATTAGGTGTCTAGGTGATTTGATTCTGTAAATGTTACAAAGGTTAAAATTCTAAGGTTGTTTGATTTATTAAGTAGGACAAAATAAGTTTTCGGGTTGATAATGTGCATTGAGCTACATGATTTTAGTTAGATGGAAAGCTAGAGGGGATTATTTCACAAATATGGCTACTTGTTTATTTAGAAAGAGAAAAATGCCCGGATAGTCCCTGTGGTTTCGTCTTTTTTCACCTATAGTCCCCAACTTTCTAAAATTACCTGAATAGTCCCCAAGTTTTTAATTTTTGTTCCCGAATAGTCCCTGGGTCTAACTTCAGTTTGTTTTCTTTGTTAAGCGGATGTAAAATGTCAAAAATACCCTTTCCTTAAAAAGGCCAAACCACAGGGACTATTCGGGCATCTTCTTCATTTTTATTTATAAAACCCCACCACCACACTTCATCTTCAACCTCCACCCACCATCACCCTCCTCCACCCTCCACTATCACAGAGGTGATTGAGCCGCAACAGCCACGGCACCGGTCGAACCGGTCAAACGGAGTAACCGGACCAGTCCCGGTGGTGGTGAGGAAGTAACAGTTTGCTCTGCGAATGCTTCGTTTCGCGGGAAATCGAGCTGTTTTGGAGGGGGCAAATGTGAAAAAATTGAAACTAGTGTACCTCTGTGACTCTTCCTGACCAGTGAATGATCTTGAATGGAAATCAGTTGTAAAGCAATCCCGCAGTCTCAAAAAGTCATTCCCCAAATGCTCACTTCTTCCATTCCAGACTTGTGGAATAGACGACAAGATCAAACCATCCGAAACAAGTTTAGAGATCGGTTGAGATTTGTAGGGATGGTATCTCCAACAATGTTTTGAATTCTTGATTTGGAGCTAACTTCCAGTTGAGTTTGTTTTCTGTAATTTGGTGTGGTTAGATAGAGTAGGCTGGGTTGTGTTGTTTTATACCTGATGAGATTACTGTTTTGGAACAATGGTTTAACAAATTGGATTCCAGTTTTGAGGTAGTAGAACTGGCTCATTTAAACTGGATGTACCTGTTATAAGTTATAACCTAATAGTGTTTTGCAATTGAATATGCATCCACTATTTTTTTCTGCTAAATTTGGGTATTTGGCTGAAACCGAACCGAATTCTTAGTCGGTTTTGAACATGTTGAATCCAGTTTGGTTCCGTTGAATAAATTTCCGATCCAAGGAAACAAAAAACATCTTAGGCAAATTTCACATTGTGCTATTACTTCCTCACCACCACCGGGACTGGTCCGGTTACTCCCGTTTGACCGGTTCGACCGGTGCCGTGGCTGTTGCGGCTCAATCACCTCTGTGATGGTGGAGGGTGGAGAGGGTGATGGTGGGTGGAGGTTGAAGATGAAGTGTGGTGGTGGGGTTTTATAAATAAAAATGAAGAAGATGTCCGGATAGTCCCTGTGGTTTGGCCTTTTTAAGGAAAGGGTATTTTTGACATTTCACACCCTCTTAACAGAGAAAACAAACAGAAGTTAGACCCAGGGACTATCCGGGAACAAAAATTGAAAACCTGGGGACTATTCAAGTAATTTTAGAAAGTTGGGGACTATAGGTGAAAAAAGGCGAAACCACAGGGACTATCCGGGCATTTTTCTCATTTAGAAATTAGATAAAAAGATTATGTCTATCTTCAGTGATTTCTTGGTGTTTAATGGCTTAAGAACTTAATTTACACGAATAACTAACTGATAAAAAGGCGGTTTTTTATTTTTTAATTTTTTTTTTATTTTTGATTTTTTTTTATTTTTTAATTGTTTTTTATATTTTTTTATTTATATATATTTTTAGTCTATCATGCCCAAATCCAAATTGACAAAAACACATCTTGACCTAAACTGATCCTAACCCATTTCTTAATAAACTCATCCTAACCCAAACTCATCCTAACCCATGCCTATCCTAACCTATTACCCAAACATGTCCAACCCACCCATTTTGCCACCCCTAATGGGGGCGATATTGTTGTTATGTGGTTACAATAGCGTGCAATAATGAGGTTGTGTTTATGTTAGAAGCTGGAGAGTATTAATGAAAAGGGGGGGGGGGTGTTGATGAAAAGGGAGCTTTATCTCGTAGCTTGGATGTTAAAGAGGGACTCTATTGGTGATGTGGCACTGAGGTTGCACGATGGAGCTGTAGGGGCTCCAACCATACCCTGCAGCCTAAATGGACAAAGTCTCAAATATTGATCAGTCCATTGTTATTTTTTAAATGTGAAACCGCTTACAAGTCCATATGTTTATTATGATTTATGATGAGACTTTTATCTTCAATGTTATGTGTGTAGTAGATTAAGGTCATAATCCATAATCATTTTATACTTTAGTGATGCTTACGTTTTGGTTGTTTTCCTTCCTTTGGTTTATGAAGGGATTATGGTAAGCGGGCCTCCTATAATTTTATTTGGAGAGTACCTACTTAGGCTGGCTAATATATAAACGTGGATATGTAATAACCAGTGTTGTAAAAGTCGGATTACTCGGCCGAGTACTCGGCGAGTACTCGGTCCTCGGACCCCCTCCGAGGCGACTTCCTCCTAGGCGGTCTCAATTAGTCGGCCTCGGGATTACTCGGTGCCTAGTCGGCCTAGTCGGACGTAGTCGGCCTAGTCGGTCTAGGTGGACGACGTGGTTTGTTGATGTTTAATCGGTCAAACTCGGTCAAAATCGGCCTACTCGGCCTTGTACTCGGACTTTCATTTTAAATTATACTCAGTTGACATGAATTATGCTTATTTTAACACATAAATAATATATAACAATTAATTTTCTTTATATTTACCATGTCCGCGTACTCCCCGACTACTTTCCGAGTACTCCGATTACTCCCAACTCCCCAGTCGGCCGACTAGGGACCGCCTAGCGACTTTTACAACATTGGTAATAACTTTAGTAATTTGTAACATTAGTTTGATTAACATGTGTAGATTAGAAAGATTAACCATTCAAGTAAGGGTAAAACATAAATATACTTGCATTTATCACAACATAGGCGTCACTTACAATTGACCACACATTCAGAACTACAAGGTTTGAAATTGCATACAAAATCACTGCTAATGATATATAATGGGATTAAAGATGTTTCATTTGGATAAGACTGATGACAATAATGATTTCGGGTTAATATGCATGCACTTCTAGAAGACTAAAATTAAGCTAGTATAGTTGTAATTCTTTAATTTTCTGTAATGTTTATCTTGATTTTATATAAATTCCTTGGATTTCAACATGTTTGTGTCAAATTGGGTCTTCAAATGGAAATTAAATCAAAATAGAAGGTAACTGGCCAACAAGTTGTGTCGCTAAAATCTGTGATCAGACACACTTTGCTTTTTGTCTCAACCTATCAGCATAATATTATAAGTGGCTCAAGTGTCAATCAACCACGAAAAGGTTTTTTTTCCTGAAATATTATAAATTGACTATTGACCAGTGATTTTTTTGTATTATAGGTGGCTCAAGTGTAGGTCGACCACCCAAAAGTCTTTTTTTTTTCTTAAATATTATAAATTGACAATTTTGTATTGTGAAACCATTGAAACCTTCCTTGTTTTCAAATGATTTTTTTATTACACTATTTGTTTTAATGTTTTCTAAGTAGTAGGTAATTAGAAACATAAAAGAATTAAAGTATTTGTGTAGTAGGTAATTAGAAACTTAAAAGAGTGTAGTAGGTAATTAGAAGCTTAAAAGAATTAAATTATTTGTGTAGTAGATAATTAGAAACTTAAAAGAATTAAATTATTATGATTGTGAGTTCATTATATTAGTTTTTAAAAGATATTGTTTTTCTGATTAGTTTTAAGAGTTTATAATCTAAGAAATACCAAGACATTTAAAAGAAAGCCACCAAGAACTTTTGTCTTCAAACTGTATTCTCGTGATCTTTCATGGATCCGTAGTGATAACCAGTCTTGTCTTTAATCACCTAAATAAAAAAAAGATGAGACTAAAAGAACATATATCATCCACTAGAGATTCGTGTTGATCAAGTAGTGATGATATTTACACAATAAATAGTTAATGGTAGCATATGACTTAATATCATATGTCAATCACTAAAAAATAGGCAGATACGTTTACTATTTTATTTGAGCTACAACAATTCTCTTAATTGTAACGGATGAAATGTGTCAAAAACTACATGTTTTATTTAAATTTTGTTACTTTTGTTTATTCCATTAACACAATTCTTAAAGTTCATGTGGCACGTGTTACATAGATTCCATCCATGAAACAATCGGTTATTAGTTTCACTAGTGGAATACTCCTCTCGATTGCATAACCTTTTGCTCAACACATTCCAGATCTCAAATGGTTTTACTCTTAACAATCATTTGATATCTCTGTCCGGGTGATATGCGGAACACAAACCCGAATTTTGATATGCACACTAACTCTAAACCTGTGTTCAAAAGCTGTAACTTTGGCTCCTAGTTGGTCAACTATGGTGCAACGTGCCACTGGTGTTGAAATTAACAAAACAAACAAGTCGGTCATGAACAAACAATCAAGTAATATAGTATTACAAGTCATAATCAATGCATAGATAGTTTATCATTCCTTGATGCTTACATTGGAAGGACAAATTAGTCTTCATAACTAACGTCTTCACGGGTAACAATCCATAAATATTTATATTTTAGTGATGCTTACGTTTTGTTGTTTTTCTTCCCTGAGTCCAAGTGGGGATCATGAGGTGGGCTTCCAATAATGTTTTTTTGAGAGTACCTACTTAGGCTAATATAAAATGATAGATATGTATTTTTTCAATATTATAATAATTTGTTCAACATGTGTAGATTAGAAAGATTAACCATTTAGGTGATGAAAAAACCTAAATATACTTGCATATATCACGAAAAAAAACGTCACTAATAAATGACGACACCATTCGAAACTATAAGACTTGAAATTGCATTCAAGGTCACCCTGCCAATGATGATGATATTAGTTGGAGGTTTAATTTGGAAAAATTTGACGACAAGAATGATTTCTGGTTAAAATACATGCACTTCTCGGAGACCTTTGCAGTGCCAATATTCTTATTTTTGATTGAGTTACCCGGGGTGTTATCGGGGAGGGGGTTCGGTGAGTGGGTTTGCAGCGCGGGCACACCGACACCGCTGCCGACCCCATCGGTGACCGGTGAACAAGCCTCTACGGATGTTAGTCACCGCACAGAATCCATGCTTTTTTTTGACCGTTGTTCATCCCCAATGACTCTATACCCGTTATAACTTAAAAGAAAATAATTTGTTTTCTTTTTTTAATTCATCTCTCACATTTCATTTTCTCATAACTCAAAAACATTTATAACCAAACTACAAATCTCATAGATAAACAAAACAAGGGCGATGCCAAGAAAAAAAAGGTTTGGCTAGTCGAGGATCGAGTTCAAACCCGAGTGGACGCGTCTTTTTTTACTAGTTTTAGTTTATTGTGACTTTATTTATTTTAATTTAATGTAATGCCTTTTTTTAATTTAATGCAATGTATTTGTTATTATAAAGTATTTTTATTTTGTTTAAAAAATGTTTTAATTATTGATGTATAAATTTTAAAAATAAAAAAAAATAAAAAAATGGACTCCCCACGAGGGGAGCACCTCTAATGTTTGAGTGCAAAATGTGAGGTAGAGATGATTGGCTGTGGTAGAGAGTTTACCACTCCCCACCAGGGAAGCGCTCCTTACAACCTAAGAACTAGTTTGACCTCAACGATCAAACCTAAACAGACAAAAAGAAATATTTAGCATGCAAAGTTCTATAAAACATTTTATATCATCTCATGAAACTGAAGGTTCCAATTTCAGAAGGTTGAACTATCCTTTTAAGAACATCACACAAACAATAGAAGCATTTTGTAGATTTAAAGCAGGTTCAAAACAATACAATGGATACTTCATATCTCATTGAAGGGGGTTTCATTAAAGCATTTCATCAAACAAATGGTGTGCATAGCAGGTTGACATAATCAATATGAACACAAAATCTAATAAATATGAATGGTGTTGGGTGAGATGAAATAGAATCAAACAAATAATCGTTTATTGGGCCAAACCCACTGGCCAAAGCCCTACCTTTTTTCACTAATGGGCCGACTCTGTACCCATTACTTGGGCTTTTGGTATGTTAGTTAAAAGATGATATTGCTATAGGTTCTTTCATTCATGCTTATTTAATTATTCATTTTTGTTTTTGAATTTAATAATTAGTTGTCAGAACTCAGAACTCACATGGTGGCCCATTAGATAACACTACAATTAAGTTGACGTATTAATATAAAGTCTAGTTTGAACAGATTATTTTTAAAAATGTATTATTATATTTTTGTACCTAAAATATGATGAAGTTTCTAAGCACAACTATTTTAAATAGTAACGTGTATTAACAAGTATTGACATTAGTCTAACATCTAGTTATTAAAATTGCCATTTAATTTAAAAAATAAATATATAAATATAAAATAATTAGGTAATGATGATGAGGGCTCCATCCCACACCCTGCAAGTTAAAGTGAGGCATGATAAAGCCCCCTGACTGACGTGGATCCTACATATCGCTTACATGTCTTGATAATGCCCTTTAGGGCTCCATCCCACACCCTCTAGCCTTAGTACCATTAAATATATAAGGATCCACTTAATATCCTCCCAATGCCTCTTTCCTATATTTGCAAAGTATTCGTTAACCACACTAACATAGTTTTTATTTGGACTTACACACACCATTAGACACACTAGACTTCCAATTGCGTCAACATTTACCACTTCATCAATTTTAGAATTTGTTTATAGAACTGAAACTAATTAAAGTATTACAAAAGAAACACGCGACTCGGGTCAATGATCTATTTGTATTTGATTACCAGCATGGTACGTGTCACACAGATCACCATCATTTCTTGTGATCCAACTGCCATTGATTTTGACCTTCGAGTAATGGTTGACCAACAGCGACTCCCATCATAACTCGTAGAAACACCTAGATTTTACCCAGAATATCAACATCCTCAGCAGCTGCCAACTATCACAAGCTGCTGTAGACTTTGACCTATCAGAAGCTTTTGACTTTCTATAATTGTCACAATCTGTAGCATCAGCATAGTATACAAATTTGGCCCATTAGGACTAAGACCAAATTCTGACTTTGACTTTCTTCGATTTTTTTTTTCCAGAAATAGATTATTTGCAGCCCTACTAATCAACAACAAAATATGGTCAAGCACAGTCGTTATGCTACTTTGACCAGCTTTGACCTTTATCAAAATGTGGCCATATTTTCTCCATAAAATAATGAGTTGCAGGCTGTCAAGACTATCCCAATTGCCATCATTAACCCAAAATTTGTACAATAACACCAGATTCAAAATAAACAGCCCCCATCCAAGAACACCCAACATCATGCAAATGAGTCAACTGCAAATAATATTGGCACCAACTGCCACCTGCATCATCCAACACTAGATAATATTGGCCGATACACGGTATGTTGGGTTAATCAGTTGGTTTAACGTGTTACATAACAAACGAGAGAACTGAACCCAAAAGACTAGTCTGGTGGGTGAGAGAGCCCATTTGGTGTATAAACCCTACATTGATTGCCCATACAACCGATGTGGGACAAGTCCCATACCTTGCAATGGTTTCGATCCATAACATAACGGGTCACAGCTCAACGGGTAAATGGGTCATCCATCAGCTAATGGGTCATGGGTAATATTCTTTTTGCATGTGCTTTGTATTTTCTAAATAAATAGGTTTGGTTTTGTTGTTTTAATATTGTACTCTTTCTAACAAGTCACCCTCATTATAGCCAATTGCTTTGGGTACTTTGAACTTCCCATGGAAACAGAAAGTGACACCATGAATATCAGCATGAATTTGAAGATGTGGTTATCAATTTCACAAGTGAAATCCGATCCCCTGGCCAATTGCATAATCTTTTTTGTCAACACCTTCTGGATTTCAACTTATTTAACCCTCAAAATCATGCATCACTGGTCTAGACGAACAGGTCATGGAAACACATTAGCACTGTTTTCAAACTTATTTAACCCTCCCATGTGTTGAGCTACATAAGTCAATCAAGGAGGGACTAACAATATAGTATTACACGTCACATAAATAGTTTATCATTCACCGATGCTTACACCTTGTTATTCGGCCCTAATAACATGTAGAGCCAGTCAAAAAGTATACATTTTATTAAATTATTTTTAGTTTTGTTTATTCCATTAAACATAATTCTTAAAGTTAGCCTGGCACATGTCACGTAATTTTCATCCATGAAACCATTGCTAGTGGAATACTCCTCTGGATTGCATTATCTTTTGGTCAACACATTCCAGATCTCAAATGGATTCTCTTAACAATCCTTTGATATCTGTCCGGATGATGTGTGGAACACAAACCCGAATTTTTATATGCACATTAACCCTGTGTTCAAAAGCTATAACTTTGGCTCCCAATTGGTCCACTATAGTGCACCATGCCCTTGGTGTTGAAATTAACAAAACAAACAAGCCAGTCATGGACAAACAATCAAAGTAATATAGTACTACAAGTCACAATCAATGCATAAATAGTTTCTCATTCATTGATGCTTACATTTGTAGGACAAATTAGTCTTCGTAACCAATGTCTTCACGGGTCACAATCCATAAATATTTATATTTTAATGATGCTTACATTTTTGTTGTTTTCTTCCTTTGGTCTAAAAGTGGGAATCATGATGAGTGGGCTAGGGGTTTCCAGTAATTTTTATTTCAAGGGTACCTACTCACAGGTTAATATATATAATCATAGATATGTATTGCTTCAATATATTGTAAAATAATTGTTTTTACATTTGTAAATTAGAGAGATTAACCATCCAATCAACATCACTAATAAGTGGCGACGCCATTCAAAACTATAAGACTTAAAATCACATTCAACGATGATGTGAGGTTAAAGAGGTTTGATTTGGTGAGATTTGATGCATGAATAATTTCTGTTTAAAACACATACACTTCTATGAGACCTTTAAAGAGGTAATTAATTATACCTTCCTGAACAGATGTCTTAATCAGAAGCTTAGCATGCCATTATTCTTAGTTTTGATGATCGAGTTAAATCTAAGAATCAGTTTCAACTCAACTATCAAACTTAAAAGGACAAAACAATTTATTTAGCATGCAAAAATCTAAAACACATTTTATATCATCTCATAAAACAGAAAATATCCAATTCAGAAGGTTGAACCGACATCACACAAACAACATAGCATAAGAACGGACTCTTACACTGTAAAAAGTAACATGCAAATCTGATGATGATCACCTCATCCAGATATGAAATTTACCATACAATATACATGCACAAAATCTTCTCAGGTGTCTTTATGTGTTGATTAGACTATGTTAAAATCCACAAAACCCAACACTAAAACTGAAGCATATGTGAATGTAAGAAACAGACATCCTCTACTGGTATATATTTTCTGCTATACTTGATGGAAAAGGTAAAATTAAACTTCAAAACATCTCCGGATGCCTAAAATCACTTGCACAGAAAGTTAAAAATATAGACCTAATAGGGGTTAATTTTTATCCTCTAAACTTTGTGTTTTCAACAAACTTATAGATGATGACTTTAAATTAGTAAATTTAAATTGTTTAAGATTAAAATAATATATAAAAGTTGTTCTTATCTCTAAAATTTGTGTTTTCAACCAACTTATGGATAGTGACTTTAAATTAGTTAATAATATCTATTTATTTAGCCAGAAAAAAACAATTGAGATCTCCCCATAAGTGTCACCAAATAGTTTAATTTATTATATAGTAAGTATACAATAGATATAGATAAATATGTTTTGTTTTCTGGTTAAAAAGAGTAATATTATATCACCTATGGATTAATACAAACAAATTTACTATTATATATATAGAGAATTTTTTGAAAGTCACTATTTTTTATATTGTTAGTGCGATTAGATATACAGTAACTTTATCTTCAGTATATTATATCACGTATGGATTAATACAAACAATTTACTCAAATTTTTAAATCGTTAGTGTGGTTAGGTATAGAATTAATTTTATATCTCAGTGACACTTGCATTGTGTCGTTTTTCTTCCTTTATATTAATCTAAGTGGAGTTTCAAAGAAATTTCTTTGAAGGGGACCCTCTAATGTTTTACCTCTGGGTATGTATACACACACCTCAATATTTTATATAACAATTATTTTATATAATAATTTGTTTATAACATGCGTAAATTAGAAGGATTAGCCATTCAATTGATGTTAAATCCTATGAACATAAGGCATAGGAAGTTATCTTAATTACATATATCAAAACATCACTTATAGATGAAGACACCATTTGGGACTATAGTTCAATATTACGATTCTTGATCTTGAAAACATTAAGGTTGACTCGGATAGATCATATATAGATCAGTTATCTTCCTTACTTCCCTATCTGGATCTTGTGACAATCTATCTGTTTGTTCACTTGATATACATATTTGCAAGAAGTATATATTATGATGACCAATTGATAGAACAATATTGTAGGGACGTTTGTTTAGAAAGGATAAACATGCACAGAAATAGATAAGTCAATCAAGGAGGGACTAACAATATAGTATTACACGTCACATAAATAGTTTATCGTTCACCGATGCTTACATTTGCAAGCCCACATACTATTAATTGCTTCATCGGTCACAATCCATGTATAAATAATTTTATCTTTCACAGATGCTCACATTTCATTGTTTTTATTTGCATTGATTGTAACTTAAAGTTATGGAATCTTTGGCTGATGCTTACATTTTGTTGGTTTTATTTGTATAGTTGGAGATTATTAGGAATTTTCCTCCAACAGGACCTACTTTGGCTATATATGCAGACAATAGGATTTGCAATTGCAATCACAAATTTAAATAAAAATATGAATAATAATAATAAACTGAAGTTTCAGATAGATATATGCTTCAATGATCAGTAACATACACCATACACAACGGAATTATTTCATTATTGGAGATCATACGTAAATATAAGGAAATATTCTTAAAACATGTTTTATTAGAGGTCGGAAGATATATTTAGGGGTGTTCATAAGCCGAGCTGAATTGAGCTGAGTTTATCACTTAGTTCCTCCTGATATATATATGAGCCCTTTTGCAATCAAAGTGAATAGGAGTGCAATTAACTAATCAACATTATCAACTAATCAGAATTGTGAAGTGTGAAGTAGTCATAAAGTGAGTAGAAGAGCTTGGTTGTAACATATATTGGACGTGTTTTATATTTGGGACATCTATGAATCATAGTTAGGGACCATATGTTTTTGTCAGGGTTTGTGAGGTTATCACGTTGACATAGTCAATATCAAAAAACCCATGTCGTATAAACACAAAATGCACAAAATCTAACCTAGTTATCTGAACAAGAGATAAAACAATCTTAAAAAAATAAAGCATTTGAAGTCTCGGGCATCAAATGAGAACCAATGACTCACCTAGGCATTTAATCAAACAGGTGGTGTGCATGATTATATAATAATTAAATATTAGAAATTACACATGAATAAACAGAATCGTATTTCACAATGGTGATAAGAAGCGTCTCATTAGTTAGATTTCAGAAAATATTTTACGCACGTAGGCTGTTTACGCACACCTTGTTTTCCGACCTAAAAACATGTAGAGCCAGTCAAGTAACAGATGGGGCTTAATGTTGGGCTGTCCATAGACCCTTTGCCCACCAAAGATAAATTCGATTCTGTTTTATTTTGAGCCCAAGCCACATTTAAAATACGTTATTACATACTTCTTACCCACATCCCTCCATGAAAGTTACAGAAACTGAAAGTTACCCAGCAATGCTAATTTAAAGTGGAATCAAAACTCACAGGATTTTCATCAAACAGGTGGTATGCGTGCAGAAACTCAATTCAATAGAATTCTAATAATTCAGCTCTCACTACTGTTGCTCAATACATCGTTTGGCAGCTCCTTATTGGTCACGGTCCTTTATCAGTCAGCTGCCTGACCAAAGTTACAAAAGGGCCCGGTTCTCGTTTCCAATTTCCACGTCATTCTAGGTCTCAGGTCGGGTCAGTCTTGTGCAGTATGGTAGCTCGTAACAGTTATGTGAATATGTGTAAGGTGTGATTAAGGTCTAATTCATTTTTACATGTCTTAGAATGTCATTAATATGACTGGCAAATGGTGGGTTGGGTCAGGTTGTGTAATGTGTCCAAACTGTCAGGACGGGTTAGGTTTGGTTCGGTTCAGTTGTGCAATGTGTCAAATTGGGTTCGTCTCTGAATCGTCAGCATTTAAAAAAACATGTCAAATGGAATGGGGTCAAAACGGGTTGGGTCAAAGTGGGTTACCGTGCTATATTTGTTTTTACGGAGGTTAGTGACAGTGGCGGCATGGCTACTGCTGTGGTGGCACTGACGGCGACATGTAGATGACCCTTCGTGCTTAACATGACTTTAGTCCTTTGGTGGCTTTAGCCTTTCGTATATTTGCTTTTTCCTGGGTAGGTTTCTGATTCCCCTTTTCTTGTCCTTTTCCATTCCATCCTTCATCTTATTTGCTTCTTTTTGCGTCTGATCCCTCTTTCTCCGGTTCGTGCACAGTCTGCTACAGAAAAAAATATGTATATCGTCATACAGTATTTCAAGAATATCAAAACAGGGTATCAGCAAAACAGTACAATGGAATTAACTAACCTTATTATCCTTAGCACACAGAGTACTAGATTGAATTTAGTTTCCTTTCCTCTTATTGTCTTTAATCATGTTTTTGACATGTAAACATGTTTCTCTACCTTCCTGTATCCACCATTCCACCCAGTAGTTTTCGGACAAAAAAATTACTTAACCAAATTTTATTGACAAATGTTATAAGCCGATTCGAGATGGCTAATCTCCCAATAGATCCATTGAGTGGGTTAGGCTCCAAAAATTAGATAAAGAAGAAGAGACATTTCTACTACCAATTTTCTTCTTAACATTCAATAAAACCAAAGGCCTTATATAGGCTTACAAGAAGCAAACAACATTTCAGTTGTAGTTGCCTACAACTACTTGTAACTGTGACAGTTAAAAAATTATTAACTCACCAAAGTGTCCTGCAAAAAATAACATTAAATAGACCGAAGTGTGACACCCATGTCATAAAAATACCAAACTTGATCCACTTGTAATCATTTGCACCTTCCAAACAAGCAATCCAGATTGCCAACCTGTCAGGTGACACAACGCCTTCCCTTTTGTCAATCAAATAATAAACCAAAGTTGATTTCTTAGTTGACTTTTGCTTATGACCTGAATTGACCATATCATTATTAAGATTTCCTGCCATATACATCAGATATTGACTATTGCAAACTTTATATTCCAACTGCTGTTCACTTTGGCCCTCCACCCAATTGTTTCCTAGCACTATGTGACTATGTGTCATTGGGAAACAGTAGTTATGCAGTTTCTTAAATTAATTCATTCTGTGCTTAGTGCTTATAACATAATTGGGAACAAAAAAAAAAACAATGTTTTGGGATGGTTGTGGATACACACTTAACTTATTTCGTTTAGATATGCTGCTCAGGTCGGTTTGAATGCATTTTTTGATTTCTCTATTTCTTTATGTACAGTCACTTCTGCCAGCTTCGGGATCTGTCCATTTTTTGTCAAACATAGCACTTGCATAAAACAGTGGCTGTTAAGTATATTGTAGAATCCGCAACATGTTTTTTTCTCAATATATATCAGTTCAAAGTAAGTTCACTAACATTCATACCTTTTAGTATGCAGAATATTAGTTGCCACAACTTTTATCTTTCAGTCATACGTGTTATATTTCTACTTATATATTTTGCTTATATGAAACTTGATAATCAGAAGAGGCAAATTGCTACATGCTATACAAGGAAAAAAAAACTTATACACATATTATATGCAGCTCCCACCATATAATTAATCAAACACTCACATAAGTTTAAAACAAGATCATACTAAATATTTAAGTAGAAATATAACACGAATGACAGAAAGATATAAGCAAAACATATTTATGAAAGATATATATTTATGTTGATAACAAGATATATATTTCTACTCACCATAAGGACAGTTTCATCAGGCAGGAAGACAAGAATTACTTTTCCAGTGTTAAACAAGATGAAATAGGACGATTGTATACGTATTTTTTTTACCAAATCAAATCAAACTGTTAACTTGCCATCCACTCCAGTTTGGAACAAAGTATCAGGTATCCTAGTTCACTGCTACATTAAAAGCCCCAGGATCTAAAACACCATGCAACTCTTTTTTACATATATATTACAAAAAGGGAGGATTTTTTTTTATTATCAAAGAAAATCAAGATTACCAGCAAGCTCTCTAAGGGGGCGTTTGGTTCACGGAATGTTTTGGAATTGGAATTGAAATTCGTATAGGAATTAGAATTTGAATGAACTGGATTTGGAATTTAAACATTCCAATAGGAATTGGAAATTGTTGAATCTCAATTCCATTTTTGTTGTGTTTGGTTGTCAAATGAATTGGAATCCATCACCCCAGCACCCACAACCCCCAGTTTGGGTCGAAACGGTACGGGCCAAAACGGTTCGCACCCAAACGTTTCGCGTCGAAATCGTTCACTTCGAAACGGTAAAAGTCGAAACGGGTGCCGAAACGTTTCGATTCGAAACGGTACGGGTCGAAACGGTTCGAATCAAAATGGTACAAGTTGAAATGGTGCGGGTCGATACCGTTCGGGTCGAAACGGTCGAAGATTCCAACGAATTTACTTTAACTCCTTCACATATAGGAAGAATTCTGAATTCCTTTAGGTAGCGTTCGTTTCATGGAATGGAATGGAATGGAATGGAATGGAATTAGGAAGTTTTTCTTTGTAAAATTGATCTTGGTTGGGGGAGGGAGGAATTTGAAATCCCATGAATTTCTTTAATCAATGAAATTTGTGACTATTTCAACATTCCTTAGAAATCCTTCACTCTAATGAAGGAATGGAATGGAATGTTGAAATAGTCACAAATTTCATTGATTAAAGAAATTCATTGGATTTCAAATTCCTCCCTCCCCCAACCAAGATCAATTTTACAAAGAAAAACTTTCTAATTCCATTCCATTCCATTCCATGAAACGAACGCTACCTTAGTTCAAGGAATTTGAAGGATTTCATGCTCAATTCCAATTTCAGTTCCATTGTCAACCAAACACATGAAGATTGAAATTTAGATTTCAATTCCATCAAATTCTGTGAACCAAACACCTTAAGATGTAAAATTCAGATCCCAATTACTTTAAATTCCATTGAATTCTTTTGAACCAAACACATCCTAATAAAGTTCTAACGAAACACCATAGAATGTGTCGATGACTGAGTGAGGTTTTATATTTGTATCCCCAACAACACAGTAAATTAATTACAGCAGTCGCTACATTACATAGTGATTGTTCCTATACTTACAAGGGAACTAAAACAAAATTTCTAAAGAAACAGATATAGTGAAACTTCAGAAAGAAAAGTCTCTTCAACCAGTTGAGTATCAATCTCTTGCGATACATGCTTAAGAACATATGCCGGCAATGCATAAGCTGGAGGGTTTATGAACACACAAATTATCAAAACATTGTGAAAACCATCTTGACATTGTAATGACCCATAGTACTCAAGTCACTTGAATTCTATATCATAGCTCTGTTTTCAATTGTCACTAGATGTGTACTTTATATATACTTCTGAAGTTTGAACACCGCAGTGCATATAACCGGCCCCATTTTTACGCATATATAATTCACGAGTAATATCCACTATTTAGCATGCCTTACAGTTTTGTCAAGAATATATAGCATGTACAAATAATTACAATTTGACAACACTTGATGATTGTTGCTTAATTGGCATTTTGTAGATTTTTAGCGGGATCAAAATGGTACAAGTCGAAACGGTACGCGTCGAAACGGTTCGTGTCGAAACGGTACGGGTCGAAACGGTTCGATTCGAAATGGTACGGGTTGAAACGGTACGCGTCAAAACGGTTCGCGTCGAAACGGTACGAAACCCGTCCCGACCCGAACCTCGTCTCGTGCGGAAACTCGTGTTGGCCCAAAACCCGTTGCGATTCGAAACCCCGTCCCGTGCAAAAAGTCGTGTCTGCCCGAAACTCGACCTGAACTGACCCGTTCCAATACAAAACTTGCGCCGTGCCGAAAGTCGTCTCGGCCCGAAACTCAATTTGAAGGAGAATGAAGGAGACTGAAGGGGGAAGAGAGAAGTAACCAGGTTTTCGGAGAGAGAGAGACACGTGATTTGAAATTGGAATTTGAAATTTGAATCAAAATTTTGAACCTGCCGCACAAAAGTAGGTGAGAGAGGTTGGCAAGTAAAAAGTCTATCCAGCAAATTAAACATTATATAAAGAAGCAACATGTTTATGCATCATGTGTTGTAACTTAGGCTTAGGGTGTTTTTCAAAAAAAAAAAAATGAAATTTTCCTTTTTAACATTAAGGTTTTAATCTTCAACAATTTAATTTAAAGTTTTAATCTTTGTTTCCCTTTTAACCTTAAAGTTTTAATTTTTGACAATTTAAGTTTAAAGTTTTAATCTTTGGTAATTTAACCCTTTTGATTAATTTGATTTTTCACTTCTAATTCAAAAGTTTCCATCTTATACAGTTTAACCCCTATGATTAGTTTGATTTTTCACTTCTAATTCAAAATTTTCATCTTTTGCGATTTAACCACTTTTAATTTCTTTACTTATGTGTTGTAATCTTGGCTTTGGAGGTTTTTCAAAGAAAAAATGGTTATGCATATGGTTGTTGTAACCTTGGCTTTGGGGTTTTTTAAAAAAAAACGATTTCTTTACTTTTCACCCAAAAGTATTTCATAAATTACTTTTAACCTAAAACTATTTGTTTTTTTTTACTTTTAACAAAAAACTTTTTATCTTTTGCAATCGATCCTCACAACTTTTTTTACTTTCAACTTTGGTCCTTTATAGTTTTTATTTTCCGCAAATTTTTCGCTTTATGCTTGGTTCTAAATTTTGTGACTTAACACATCGCAACGTGCGTCTTTGGTTTAACGTTTTTACTTTTCATTCTGAATTTTGCGAGTTAACACGATGCAACGTGCATTGTGGGTGAACGTTTTTACATCGTCTTTTTTTCCCGTTTGACAGGTTCAACATAAAGTGCACGTCCTAAATTGACTTAGTTATAACTAAAGAATCCCCGCCGCATTGCGGCGGGTCGTACTTCTAGTTGACACAAAAATTCAAAAATCTCACAAATTGACACATGGAATTAGAAGGTGGGAGGGATTGACAAGTAGTAGAGAGAGAAGGGAGGGGCCTTGTGGTGTTGACACATGGGATTTTGAAGCTTTGATTTATTATAATAGAGAGATTATTCAAAGTTATATCTTATAATGATAGGACTTCTTACATTGGAGCTGAACACATGATGTAGAAATATAAAATGGTAACGTGCAATTATCATAGTCGAAGATTACTATAATATTATATTCCAACAAGTACAAGATATTAGACTAGTGGTCTAGATATATAAGTAGTTTATAATAGAGGGTATTAGAATGTAATTTAGTCATCTATATAAACTATTGTAATCAGCAATTATAATTGAATACAAAAAATATTACGTTTGATTTGGTACCAGAGCCTAATCTAACCCCTCTCCAAATCACGGCCTGGAGCTAACCCTACTGCCTCCAATCTACAACACAGACATCGCACAGTTCTAAGACCCTTTTGCGACCTTCTGGAAAATACAGCAGACATCCCAAAAAATATTACGTTTGATTTGGTATCAGAGCCTAATCTAACCCCTCTCCAAATCACGGCCTGGAGCTAACCCTACTGCCTCCAATCTACAACACAGACATCGCACAGTTCTAAGACCCTTCTGCGACCTTCTGGAAAATACAGCAGACATCGCACAGCAAATACAAGATGCCTTGCTTATTTTATAATGTAAATCTACTCTCAACAACTACTATTATTATAAACGTACATACGATTTGATAAAGTTGCTGATTAGCACAAGATGGATACCCTAGCTAAATATAAAATGGTAACTTGCAATTATTAAAAAGTGTTATGCTGGCCGGAGATAATGATATTCCAACAACACAAGACATCCAATGAAAACACTTACGTTGTTAGGTCCTAATATCTAATGTGACAATGCACACGAACATAAGCAAAATTTTACTAAGGATGTTGGGTTACTCGCTTGAGTTCTTAGTCTAGGCTTGCGGGAAACCAACGGGGAATTCAAATTCAGAATGGGAAAAGAACTGTTGTTGCCAAAGATAGATATTACCTCAAAATTTTAATGACTATTTTTGTTCAATAATATGCGTCATGCATGAAACCATTGAAGCAGGCACATGAGGTTAGGGCTGCAAACAAATCGAACGAACACAAACAAGACCTTTTGCTCCTCTCGATTGCATAACCTTTTGCTCTACACATTCCAGATCTCATATGGTTTTACTCTTATAAGGGGCGAAGGGGGGGGGGGACCCGACCCCGAACTTTTCGCTCAGTAGGGTTATATATGTAATTTTCGTATATAATTTTTTGGGTATATACGTTTTCCACCCCCCGGTTCTATAAAAGTTTTGGGTATATACGTTTTCGACCCCCCCCCCCCCCCCCGGTCATTCGGGTCAAGCTTCGCCACTGACTCTTAACAATCATTTGATATCTCTATTTGATATCTCTGTTCTGGTGATATGCAGAACACAAACCCGAATTTTGATATGCACACTAACACTAACCCTGTGTTCAAAAGCTGTAACTTTGGCTCCTAGTTGGTCAACTATGGTGCACCATGCCACTGGTGTTGAAATTAACAAAACAAACAAGTCAGTCATGGACAAACAATCAAGTAATAAAGTATTACAAGTCATAATCAACGCATAGACAGTTTATTATTCATTGATGCTTACATTTGTAGAACAAATTAGTCTTCATAACAGCCGTCTTCGCGGGTCACAATCCATAAATATTTATATTTTAGTGATGCTTACGTTTTGTTGTTTTTCTTCCCTGAGTCCAAGTGATGATCATGATGAGTGGGCTTCCAATAATGTTTTTTCGAGAGTACCTACTCAGGCTAATATAAAATGATAGATATGTATTTCTTTAATATTATAATATTTTGTTCAACATATTATAGAACTGAAACTAATTAAAGTACTACAAAAGAAACACGCGACTCGGATCAGTGATCTATTTGTATTTGATTACCAGCATGGCACGTGTCACACAGATCACCATCATTTCTTGTGATCCAACTGCCATTGATTTTGACCTTCGAGTAATGGTTGACCAACAACGACTCCCATCATAACTCGTAGAAACACCCAGAGAATAGATAGATCATAGATGGCAGACAGTTTATCAAATGAACCCTTTCTACCTGCCAATGTAAAGGCCCATTATAAAGTTGACAGTGAACAACACCCCTTTTTTGTTGGATCGATTGCCTTATTCTTTGACATCCTATGAATATCAACATCCTCAGCAGCTGCCAACTATCACAAGCTGCTGTAGACTTTGACCTATCAGAAGCTTTTGACTTTCTATAATTGTCACAATATGTAGCATCAGCATAGTATACAAATTTGGCCCATTAGGACTAAGACCAAATTCTGACTTTGACTTTCTTCGATTTTTTTTCCAGAAATAGATTATTTGCAGCCCTATTAATCAACAACAAAACATGGTCAATCACAGTCATTATGCTACTTTGACCAGCTTTGACCTTTATTAAAATTTGGCCATATTTTCTACACAAAATAATGAGTTGCAGGCTGTCGAGACTATCCCAATTGCCATCATTAACCCAAAATTTGTTCAATAACACCAGATTCAGAATAAACAACCCCCATCCAAGAACACCCAACCATTGGCGGACCTACATAGTGGTCAGGGTGGGCGGCCGCACCCCTTGAAAAAAAATTTAGTGTATATTTTAGGCAAAAAACCCGACCGCACCCCTTGAAAATATGGTTGAACACCTCATCCGCACCCCCATCAAATAATTTCTGGGTCCGCCACTGCACCCAACATAATGCAAATGAGTCAACTGCAAATAATATTGGCACCAACTGCCACCTGCATCATCCAACACTAGATATGATTGGCCTATACCGGTAGATCCCTCTTATCTTCATTCCGATCCTGAATCCTAATATCCCACATAACCCAAAATTCGAGATAATTTGTAGTTTTAAGGAGTAGAAGAATAACTTTTAGGAATTTATAAAATCCAAGATATAATACAACTGATGTAGTGGGTGTATTTGGTTTTAAAGCATTAAAAAGTGAGTTTCAAAAGATATTGAAAAACAAACAGAATTTGTAAATCTCATAAAAAAATGTGCACATGTAGGGATTTTTAGGAAATATGCTCAATTCGATGCTCCCACACATAGAGTTTTAAGTTTTTATAACAACTATAGAGCATCCCGTTGAAAATTTAGCATGTATATATGAGAAGTAATATAAAATATATTATTTACAAGTCGGCCGCCCCCTCCTGCCCCTTAAAAGCTTCGTCCATGATTTCAACCTATATATACTAATTTCAAACATCCTAATCTTCAACCCTTTGGTGTTCTGTCGTTTATTCAATTCAAATCAACATACACACTGTAAAAATCACATCTTTTAATATACATGTGACATGGATGATTCATGAAAATTACACCCATTGAAAAGCCATGTCTCCTAAATTCAGAATCAAATTGTTTTACTATGCCAAGCATGTGAGCCACTCGGTTTTCATACTCCAGTGGTTGCACTACATAAGCATGTCTCCTAGATTGCAATAGCTATCTACATAAACAGGTTTAGAAGTTGAATGACATATTTGGTGTAGGCAAGAGACTAAGGAAAAAACAAATCATATATTCATGAAAATGAAGTAGGAAACATTAAGCGAAATAGATCATATCTTACACCTTATGTTATCATTACGAATAGTTCCCCAAACTCGATCATCCATAACCAAACCATTAAGCAAAACCTAACACCCAAGAGTCAAAGCATATTGTCTTTAATTCATTGCACAACCCATAAGCTTGATCCATTAGTAAGTCCTAATTTCGCTTAATTGCCTAACTGCAGTTTCTGTCCGACATAACGATGGCAATGCATTAACAAATAACGTTTAGAATATAACAGTATCACAAGAAACAATGAATATTTCTTGCATTGCAACGAACTCATAAATTTCGACAATGATGAAGTTGTTGACAAAGGGATGCTGTTGTAGCAGATATTAAGTAGATCGCTAATATTATTCCTTAGTTTTTATCGATAAGTCTGGCTAATAAAATCATAACTTAAAAATTATCTTATTAATCATCTTCTCTTAGATGTAGCAGCATATGTCTCATGGTGGGCTTGCATCCTTATCTTCCTTACAACACCTTAAAGCCACCATAATCAAAGTTCCCGTTACACACATGTCATATATTCCGAAAACTTTTTAAATCCAATCATTCTTTCCATCAGAAACCATAATCTTTTTCTCTAACCCAACTATGCTAATTTAAGGAGTAAAAAACTCACAGGATTTTTATCAAATAGGTGGTATGCGTGCAGAAACTTACCACATGTGAACCAATTAACTTCTTAAAACAATGTGTATTTCAGTTAAATTCTGCAAATGATAATTCAAGCCTCGCCTAGATTTTTTTAATAAACAATTAGATAGATCTAAACAAGTCCTAAGTAGCTGCTGTTCAAATACACAGAACCCATACCTGAAGAAGAAGCATATGTGACTGTATAAAATTGAATAAATACAAATCCTTGACTGGTATATATTTTCTGTTATATGTTATACGAGATGCTAAAAGTGAAACTAAAAGTCAACTAAGAAAGAAAGCTAAGAATCTAAACCTACTTTTACATGTTTGCTTAGTTGGCATTTTGGAGATTTGAAACAGGTTCAAAACAATACAATTGATATTTTCTATATAGTTGAAGTGGGTTTCGTTCAAGCATTTCATCAAACACATGGTGTGCATGTTAAGTTATCATGTTAACATCATAAATACGAAGATTACATGTTATTTAAACACAGAATGCACAATGTAATCTAGTTATCTGAACAAAAGATAGCAAAAAAATAAAGCTTTTAGAGTCTTCAGGAGCAGGCCATCAATTTGTTAAATCATACCAAAAGGAGAACCAGAGGGGTGGATTGGGTCCAATTGGCAAAGTAATTGGAGATTGAAGACGATGTTGTTATAGTCGCCAATAACAACCTTCAAGGTTTCCATTTTGCTGCTTTCTAAGATGGCCATGCGGGTTTCTCTTCTATCAACTTTGTTAGGTTTATATTCTGCACACCAGATGTTTGTGTTTATGTCTCACTCATCATGTCTTCATTTTGTGAAATATTTTCACAACCACGGGGAGGAGCTTGTATAAGGAGTGTGTGAAGGCTCTACAAGAGGGGTAAATGGCCGTTTACTATCATTTCCATGAGCAAACTAGCGCCGGGAAGTTTGATAAATATGGAAACGAATCTCTATTACTCAATGAGCATGCCAACTTCTGGAAGATTCTAGAATTCTATACATCTGTGGGTTATTCCGGAGAAGCAATGAAGCCAAATCATAAATATCTAGGCCATCAATTGCTCAACATAATCCTTTGGACAGTGCAAAATTGTGTTGAAACATTTCACATGAACTATTGATTGGTTTTGTATTTACAGGTTTTCCCATGTTATTTAGATTAATCCTGAATGATATTTTGTTGTAGTTTTATAGAACTTGTCCCATTGACATGAAGGAAGGTGTCACGAGTGTTATTTTTGCAGCTCCGTGATGTTCTAATATATTTGAAGTTTATGACGTTCGAAAACAGTTTACAACAAAATATGGAAAAGATCCCCATCAATCTGCTATTTGTTGTAGTTTAGATGTTGTTTCGTTATTTGTTATATATTTCATAGCTAAGTTTGACTGTGACTTTACTGACATTCTGTAAGGGAACTTTTATCATTTTAAAACTCAACTTCTTTGGTTATCCACTTTGATTATTTGACTATGTTATGTATTACGTCTCCCTCGTATTTATTTATCCCGACCTTGGTCATTATCATAGTTTTGGTTGCTATGCATATGTGATTGGTACTTGAATGCTTGTTTTTTACTTTTAAACATGTCAAACAGTTAAAATGTTTTAAAGCTTCGCTAAATGAAATTTTGTCGCATTGAAACAACACATGTAGTCATATAATAAAGAGAATGAACAGCCCATGAAACTTGCCACCACGCTCACCAAATCCATCATAGAAATAACATGTACATTCTCTCACCTCATAGTCACATCAACTCTCCATAGAGAGGGACGTATCGTTTGGTGGCAAGTTGTTGATGTTAATCTCTTAACTAACAAATGGAATAGATAATAATTTAGAAGGTGAAAATTGAAAAACTGATGTCACAAGCAGGAAGAACTAGAAAGTAACAGAGGAATCACACATACAAACACAACGAAACAGAGTTTGAGAATATATATAATATTTGACAACATAAGTGAAAAAAAAAAATCATGTGACAAGTGTAAAGGTATGTATAATCAAACATACCCATTGCTTAAATGCAATGCAAACTTGTCTTGCCATTTTCTTCTTAGTTGGAGTAAGAACCACTGGATACCTGACCTGTCAAAAATAACAAATTAAATTACTCTCGAGTGAAGATGTCAGGCCCTCCAATATGCACAGTATTTTCTATAAAATTAGATATAGGTGATAGAAATTGCAGCACAACTGCACAAGTAAATCACATCTGTTGTATTGAACATACAAATACCATGAAATAATCTCTCCCTTGGTTCTTAATACAAGCCCATTTATGAAATGGATTAGTCCCTTCAACTATTTTGGGCTTAGATTTAACCCACTTACTAGTGCAGTAGCACAATTATGAAATGGATTAATCCCTTCTATTATTTTGGGCTTATATTCAACCCACTTATTCTCAAAAACATATATCCCATATATATACATAGGCCCTGTAGATTTTACTAATGCCATTACAAAATTCTAATTTGATCCAATCAAACTCTAGCCCAGTCCCACCACAGTTCTTGGTCTTATTTGCAATCCAATTATTAACACATCTATTGCAAACTATTCTAGTATTCTGACCCAATGAAGAAACACGGAACTAATTAGGCAACTAATCAGTTTGGTTTATGTTTCTACCATAGTGGTTAATCCTCTAATGAATTATCTGAGCTCCGACTTGATGTTTAATCCTGCAAAACAGAACACCGTCACTCGTCAAGAGGGGAATGTGGGGGTTTCCCTCTTAACCGGGCTCCGGCGTGAGAATAAGCGACTGCTTTGGGAGGCTAATTAAGTGTTAAGAGTGAGAATAGAGGGAATAGAATGTTTAACCTGTGGAATGAGGTCTCTATTTATAGCCGGAGAGGTGTAAGAGGATATGGGCTTATGGGCCGTGGGCCGGTGATTGACAGCATAATGGATATGCTCTTTGTCTCACTGGTGTCGACCGTTTAGTGGCTTCCAGAAGCTCTTCGGCGCTGGCGCGCCTTGATTGGAGCCACGTGTCATTGTTGTCGGCCCTGTCGCCCTTCTGCTATCAGCAGACAAGTGGAGATCGTGGGACAAATGTCTCCGTCCTATGATTGGTGCCACGTAGGCGTCCTTAAGTCCTTTTCGTCAGACGATCGTGGCACACGATTGAACAGAGCCTACTGGACGTTCATTGGCTCTTTTCCACTGCCACTTGTACCTTGTGTACCACCTGGGGCAGCTTTGCGCTGCTTCCTTGTGTGATCCTTGCTGAGCATTTAACTACCCCGCGCGGGGTTAGAGTGGCTGGGTGCTCCTTCAGCATGCTAAGTACTGATATCGGAGCTTCTTGTGGACGAGCCCTCGCGCGACTTAGTGCAGGAGAATGGCGCTTCTCGCGCAAGGCTCGTGGCAGGAAATTTATTGATCAAGGAGTATGGTCCCGTGCGCAACCTTGATGGAGGTTTGCGCGGCTTTTTGGGACCATACCCCTTCAAATGAAGAAACACGGAACTAATTAGGCAACTAATCAGTTTGGTTTATGTTTCTACCATAGTGGTTAATCTTCTAATGAATTATCTGAGCTCCGACTTGATGTTTAATCCTGCAAAACAAAACACCGTCACTCGTCAAGAGGGGAATGGGGGGGTTTCCCTCTTAACCGGGCTCCGGCGTGAGAATAAGCGACTGCTTTGGGAGGCTAATTAAGTGTTAAGAGTGAGAATAGAGGGAATAGAATGTTTAACCTGTGGAATGAGGTCTCTATTTATAGCCGGAGAGGTGTAAGAGGATATGGGCTTATGGGCCTTGGGCCGGTGATTGACAGCATAATGGATATGCTCTTTGTCTCACTGGTGTCGACCGTTTAGTGGCTTCCAGAAGCTCTTCGGCGCTGGCGCGCCTTGATTGGAGCCACGTGTCATTGTTGTCGGCCCTGTCGTCCTTCTGCCATCAGCAGACAAGTGGAGATCGTGGGACAGATGTCTCCGTCCTTTGATTGGTGCCACGTAGGCGACCTTAAGTCCTTTTCGTCAGACGAACGTGACGCACGATTGAACAGAGCCTGCTGGACGTTCATTGGCTCTTTTCCACTGCCACTTGTACCTTGTGTACCACCTGGGGCAGCTTTGCGCTGCTTCCTTGTGTGATCCTTGCTGAGCATTTAACTACCCCGCGCGGGGTTAGAGTGGCTGGGTGCTCCTTCAGCCTGCTAAGTAGTGATATCGGAGCTTCTTGTGGACGAGCCCTCGCGCGACTTAGGGCAGGAGAATGGCGCTTCTCGCGCAAGGCTCGTGGTAGTAAATTTATTGATCAAGGAGTATGGTCCCGTGCGCAACCTTGATGGAGGTTTGCGCGGCTTTTTGGGACCATACCCCTTCAAGTCCCCCAGTCCAGTGCTGCACCATGCGCGAGGCAAGTGGTTGGAGCTCTGGACTTAGAAAAAATAAAAGTTTAAGAAAATGCTTCCTTGATTTTGGTTGTCGTTGCGCGTGTAGCCTTTGCTGGTTACAACGGCGCAACTACCAGGCTTGGGTCCAGGCGGTTTATTGCTTTTCTGTCTAGGCGCGAAAGGGTTGTTAAGGCATTGCTGTATTGCGCAGCCTTAGTAGCTTTTGCATGAAGTTCGTTGTAATTTATGGCGGGAAAAACTTCGAAATTTGAACTCTGACAAGTTGGTGAGAAAAGTCGCTGATTGTGACGCTTGAGTTGACTCCTGGCACGGATGTCATCATTCCGACTGTGACGGTTACACTTTGTGTCAGGAGAGCGATGTCCACGCGCGCGTGGTAACCGTCGCCCCTGATTTTACGCGTTACGTGGCATCTTCTGATTGGTCACGTGCGCGGCGATCCCGGCACGTTTACCCATCGCATTAAATGCGATGGGTATATATATCCGAAGAGATGTGAGAGGTTATCACTTTTCTCTTCTACTATTGCTATCTTTCTCTCGTTTCCTCTCTTTTATCTTCTTCGAATCTTCAAACCTTTCAGCAGATCTTCAAGATCTTTCTTCATATCTTCAAGTTTTTAAAGACACTTGAATCTTTATTTACTATGGCTGAAGAACATCAAGAGGATATTCCTGTGGAGGAGGGGCCGGTCCCGGTTCTCCGGTGGGACTTAGGTCTATTTGAGCAGATCGTTAGGAGTTTTCGGTTTCCACCGGAGTGGGATGCACGATATCCGGCCCAGAATCAGACGGCCGCCGACGCACCGCCGGGTTACATCACATTATTCGAAGATTTTTTTCTTCAAGGCAACTTCCGGCTGCCGGCGACGAACTTTATGGGGAACAACTTGCACTTCTACAACTTCCATATTTCCCAGATGAGCCCTCCTGGGATGGTTAGGGTTCGTCATTTTGAGTTCTTATGCCGAGCCCATGGCATCGAGCCATCTGTTGAGAAGTTCCGGGCCTTTTATCAGCTTCAACGGACGATGGGCTTCTTCTCGTTTGCCAGCCGTGGTGCTGCAAGGAAGATCTTGTTAAACCCACCGAAGAGTTTCCATGATTGGAAACCTAAATTTTTCTTTATTCGAGAAGAGGTGCTGCCGATTGCCATGCCCTTCCGAGATTGGAGCGATCCGGTGTTGAAAGAGGATCTTCCGATCCCAAAACACGAACAGTGGTATTAGCAACTAACTCCTACCCCTAATCCGGTATTTGGGGACAATGTATTGGTTGCGGCGCGCATGAGTGACCAGTGGTCACCTGACAGCAAGGAGGTGCCAGTCTTAAAGATTGGTGATCAAGGTCAGTGATTTTCCTACTTTCCCTGGTTCCATGCTTTATGCTTTATTTTACTTATGCGTTTTGATGTGTAGAGGCGCAACTGTACCAAGCTGCCTTTGCTACTTTTGGAGGATCTATGGGCGTGCGCCCCCTTCGCGATGATGAGGAAAGCTGGTATGAGCAGATTAGGGGCAATTTCATGTACCCGGTTGCTGATGCATTTGCCTCGCCGCCTACTGCAACCGCAGGTGCGCAAATACCTAAACCTCGTCCTTTGCGCTCTGTGACTTCTGCTGGGAAAGAGGTTGTGTATCTTTCCAGCGAGGAGTCTGTAGGGTCTTCGAACGGCGAGCTAAGTCCGTGGTCTAACATCTTTGCAGGTGTGTTGCGCGACCTGGGGATTGACCCTGAAGACAAGAAGAAAAAACCTTTGAATAAGAAGAAGGTAGTCAACTTGAATCCGGAGGTGACTAGTAAGGGGGCTGGTAGTAGTCGCGCAACCACTGTTGCTGCTGGTAAAGGTACTCTTCGCCTTCGACAGAGTGACTTAAAAGATTATGTGATAATTAGTGATTCACTTGAAGGCTTGTCCCGCGCAGCTGAGAAGAAGACTGGAGCAGGTGGTTCGAAAAGCTCCGGTAGCGCGGACTCTCGTAACCCTGATGCTGGTGCTACTCCTTCCATTGCCGCGCATGAAGAAGAGGAGGAAGAAGAGGATGCTGCTGAACAGTTGATCAGCAGAAAAAGAGTTAGAAGCGAGACCACAACTGGTGTGGCTTCCGCGTCGATGGTTGGTGCGATTCCCTTGGTTGGGAAAACGAGCAACTTGCGTTCTCTCTATAAATTCTCTCCTGGTAAGCTCTTGACTTCTCTTCCTTTTGTTATTTTCTTTGCTTAATTACTTGGTTTCTGCAGAGATCAAGAAGAAGACCCCTGAGAAGGGGGTTACATTTACCGAGCCAGAGCCGAAGAGGCCAAAGATTACCATTAAATCTTCCCAGACTGTTGGGGTTGAGTCTGCTAAGGACAAAAATGTTGCTGAGAGGGATGAGGCGAAGGCTGCTGAGGCGCAGAGAAAAGTTGAGGAGCGTCGGAAGAAAGTTGAGGAAGAGAAGAAGAGAAAAGCTGAGGAAGATAAGAGGGCTGAAGAGGCGAAGAGGAAGAAAGCCTCTGATGTGGAGAAGGAGACAAAGCAGAAAAAAGGCTATGGAAAAGCCTATCGATGATCCAGAGTTTGAGATCACCAAGGGTCCTGTAAAGCCTCATCAAGAGAGGAGGAAAGAGCTTGAGGTTGCGATACCTACCCACCCCGCGCATACTGAGGTTCTCAATCGCACCAAGATAACTTCTACCAGGGGACCGGGTCGGTATGTTTCTAGTGGCGCAAGCTCTGGTGGTGCTGGGGGTTATAACCCACAAGTTATTGGGGCAAAGGATACCCTTGGTGATATTTACTACAAAAGCTATACTGAAGAGGAACGTGGTAATGCCCCTCACCAAGCTCCCTGGGGTTTGAAACAAAGGGATACCTTTCAAGAGTTCGGACCTTGCCGCGATTGGTTCCTAAACTCCTTTACTCCTGGTGAAGTTAATCGGCACAGGGCGAAGACCCATGAAAGCCTATATCGCACTTATGTGATCGGGGAGGCCAACACCCGCGCCGCTAATCATCAAATAGTTCGTGAGTGGCGGACAATGCTTAGGGAGCGGTCTGATTAGGAGAGCTACCGCGAGCGAATGTTGAAGCGTATTAGCGAGTTTGAGAAGTCAAAAGCCGCTTTTGATGAAGAGAAGGCAAAGTTCGATGCTGACAAGAAAGCGGAGGAATGGGGGCATGAGGGCCTGAAGAACAAACTTCAAGCTGCTGAGCAGCAACTGGCTAAGGAAAAAGCCGAGTTCAAGCGCATATGTGAGAAAGACAATGAGCGTGCGTTCGCGGCTCGTAACAAGATTGTCGATCTTGAAGCCAAGGTTGTTGAGCTTACTGCGAAGGTTGAGGATGCGCAAGCTGCACAGGCTGCTAAGGAGCAGATTGAGGTTTGTAAAACTTATTCCATTTCCTTCTGTGATCTGTTTGAAAAATAGCCTAAGTCCTTTGTCACTTTTTAGGTTTAGTTGGCTGATGTGAAGCTGCAGCTGTCGAGCAAAGACAAGGATCTGCAGGCCAAGGATGTCGAGATCGCTGAGCTGAAACGCCGCCTGAATGATCAGGTTGATAAATGTGAATCCTTGGAAATCGACCTTGAAGCGGAGAAAGTTAAGGCTGCCACTGCTGAGGAGGCACGTGATGTCAGTACCGCCGCCCTTAATGTAGCGCAGACTAACTATTCTGAGGCGCAGGGCATCGTTGATACACTTGTCTCCGAGGCCGAGTGGATGCGCAGCCGCGGAGTAGTGCTGGTAAGTTTTACTTGTATATTTTTTGTAAGTTTAATTTGTTAGGAGTTGTCTTTAATACACAGTTTTCGTTATAGGTTTCCAACTCTGTCCTTAACGCTGGAGAGCTAGATCGCGTTACTGCTGCTTTGACAGATGCTGCGCGCGCAGTAGGTCATCGAGGAGGGTATCTGGAATGTGCGCAACACGTTGAAGAGGTATTTGGACAGGAGTTTGACGTGAGCCATTGCTCGGTGACTGACCAGGCTAATGCCGAGTTGACGCGTGCTGAAAGTGCTTATGATAACCTTACACTGCCCGGATGGACTTAGTCGTGAAGGCTCTAAAGCACGACGACTGGTGTCAGCGCCTCAAGGCCATTCTCGATCCACCGATAACTGTTGAACTATCAGATGAGGAGGAGCCAGCTGGTGATGACGGTGGAAACGGTGGTGATGACGGTGGAAACGATGATGATGACGGTGATGAAGGCGATCAACGTGATGGTAGTGATGAATTTGAATAGGCTCTGTCGACAGGCGTTGTGCCTTGTAATTTTGTTTGTTTTGAATGTACACTTTTGCGCGGTCGCGCTTGTTTTAGATTGAATGAATGTTATTTGTTCTTTCCCGTTACAATTATTGCACTGTTGTTAGAAACTTTGGTTAAGTTAGCTCGAATAAATGGAAGTGTCTCTCATGTGAGTGCAATTGCCCGGTTTCGCGCTTTGTTCGTGGAGGACCTTGGAGGCGTTCCCATTTGAGAGCTTGTAAGTTACTGGAGTGTTTTCGTGCTAATAAGAAGTTTAACATGCATTGTAACGAAAGAAGTAATGGAAAACATGTCGTATGCTTTCATTGACTTGGAAACAGGCGCTTAGGCCAACATACATTAATTGTAAAGGGCGTGTAGCCAACATAGGAAAGTAAAAGGCGCGTGGCCAACATTAGCGGATAAAGGCACAAGGCCGAGATTAATTACATATAGCATTTGCGCAGTTGTTGCGCATTCCACGTTCGCGGTAGGATGTGACCATCTAGGGTGCGTAACTTGTAAGCCCCTTTGCCTAGCACTTCGTGAACCAAGTATGGGCCTTCCCATTTGGGTGCTAGTTTCCCTGGGCGTTCGGCATTTGACGCTTCATTGTCTCGGAATACGTATTCTCCTGAAGTGAAGGTACAGATGCGGACTCTTGTGTTGTAGTACCTTTCCAGTTGTGTTTTGTACTTGGCTTCTCTGATTCGCGCGATTTCGCGCCTTTCTTCTAACAAATCCAAGTCAAGACATCGCTCAGCCTCGTTGTCGATTGCGTTGACTACTGTCAAGCTCGGGGAGGGTAGGCCAACTTCTGCCGGGATAACCGCTTCTGAGCTATAGACTAGGCTAAAAGGGGTTTCGCCGGTACTAGTCTTTGGCATGGTTCGGTGGGCCCACAAGATACTCGGGAGCTCATCCACCCAGCCTCTTCGCTTTGTGCCTAGTCGGGCCTTTATCCCATCGACAATACACTTGTTCACGCTTTCTACCTGCCCGTTGCCTTGAGGATGCGCAACGGAGGTGAAAGTGTGTTCGATTTTCATCTCTTTCATCCACTTCTGGAGGTCTTCAGACACAAAGTTGGTACCGTTGTCGGTTATAATCTTGAGTGGAAGGCCAAATCTGCAGATAATGTGTTCCCAAATGAACTTGCGCACCATCATAGTTGTAGTTGAAGCGAGAGCTTTGGCCTCCACCCACTTCGTGAAGTAATCGACGGCCACTATTAAAAATTTCACGGCACCTGGCGCCTCTGGGAAGGGTCCCACCATGTCAATTCCCCACTGCTGAAAAGGCCATGCAGTGGATACAGGGATAAGGTCGTTCTTAGGGCGCGGGGTTTTTGGAGAATGTCGCTGACAGGAGTCGCACTTGCGGATCTCCTTCAGGGCATCGACATGCATCCCTGGCCAGTAATATCCGGCATTCATAATCTTCGCGACAACCATGCGTGGTCCTGAATGGATGCCGCAGATCCCTTCGTGGATCTCCCTGATCAAGTAATTCGCATCTTGGGGGTCCACACAGCGCAACAGTGGCCCCAAAAAGGATTTTCGGTAGAGAATACCATCATTCAACTCGCAATGCAAGGCCTTGTTTTGAATCTTCCTTGCCTCTGCTTTGTTCTCAGGGAGCATCCCTTCTTCCAAATATTGAATTATAGGGGTCATCCAGGATGGTTGCCCTATCTCGATCACGTTGACTTGTCGTAGTAGGACTGATGGATTCTTGAGTATTTCGATCCTTACGTCTTTAGCAAGATGTTGAAAAGAAGTTGAAGCGAGCTTGCTCAACGCGTCAGCCGGTTTATTTTCGGAGCGGTTGATGTGGATCACCTTGTGAGACTTGAACTGTTGAAGCAACTCTTTTGCCTGCTCTAGATACAGGGCCATGACCTCGCCCTTTGCATCGTATACACCGTTAACTTGGCTGGCTATCAGGAGTGAATCAACATGTGCTCGTAAATTTTTAGCTCCCATTTTGATGGCGAGGCGTAAGCCTGCCAAAAATGCGTCGTATTCCGCCTCATTGTTGGTGTTTTAAAAATCCAACTTGATGGCGTAAGTAAATTCATGGTTTTCGGGGCTCACGAGGCGCAATCCGGCTCCCGCGCCGTCCTCATTTGAGGCCCCATCAGTATAAAGCATCCAAGTTTCATTTGTCACGTCTTTTTCGGGAGTCTCCACGAGCTCACATTCTTTGACTTTATCAATTAGGACTTCTGTAATGAAGTCAGCTAGGACCTGGCCCTTGATGGCTGGGCGCGGCCTGTATAAAAAGTTGTGGCCCCCCAGCTCGATGGCCCATTTTGCTAACCGTCCAGATGTTTTTGGCTTTTGCAATATCGTGCCGATGTGGAAGTTGGTAAGCACGGTTATCACATGCCCTGTAAAATATCTGCGCAGCCTTCGGGAGGCGTGTAGCAGCGCAAGTACCAGTTTTTCCATCGTGGAATATCTCGTTTCCAGGTCAGTGAGCACCCTGCTGACGTAATATATTGGAGTTTGAACTCCATTTCTCTCCACCAGTAATACCGATCCTACTGCCTTATCCGAAGAAGATAAGTACAGTATGAGCAGCTCCTTTTCAAACGGTGCAGTCAAGGTTTGGAGCTCAATCAAACATTCTTTCATTTGCTGAAAAGCTTTTTCTGCCCCGGGGGTCCATCTGAATTTTTGTTTCTTCACACAGTTACGCAGAGTGCTGATAAAAGGGTATGACTTTGCAGCGTGATTTGATAGAAAACGGTTAAGCGCGGCCAGGCGGCCGGCCAAACGTTGCATCTGTTTGATTGTTCGCGGCGATGGCATTCGCTCTATTGCCTGCACTTTCTCTGGATTCACTTTAAAGCCGCCGTTTGTGACTATGAAGCCTAAAAACTTCCCTTCTTCCATGCCAAAAGAACACTTGGCTGGATTCAACTTCATATTCACACTGCGCAATGAATTGAACGTTTTTTCGATGTCCTTCAACATTTGGTCCTCTTCGGGACTTTTCACAACCAGATCATCGATGTAAACTTCGATGTGCTTCCCGATGTCTCCTGCGAAGGTCTTGTCGATCAAGCGTTGGTATGTTGCGCCAGCATTTTTCAGACCGAATGGCATCTTCGTGTAACAAAAGATTCCAAGATCAGTTCTGAAAGCTGTCTTGTCCTCGTCTTCGAGCTTCATCTGGACTTGATGATAACCCTTGTAACAATCCAAGAAGCATTTCCATCTATATGGCGTGAAAGAGTCTATCTTTTTATCGATCTCAGGCAAAGAATAACAATCTCTAGGGCATGCCTTGTTGAGATCAGTATAATCCACGCACATTCGCCATCCACCGTTTGACTTTTCCACCATTACTGGGTTCGCGACCCAACTCTGATAACGCACCTCTCGCAAAATCCCAGCTTTGAGCAGCTCGCATACTTGTTCATTCATTGCTTTTGTTTTGTCTGCTCCTAAGCTGCGCCTTCTTTGGACCTTTGGTTCAACCGAGGGGTAAGTGTTTAAGCAATGTTCGGTTATGTTGCGCGGGACGCCGGTCATGTCTGCCGGGGTCCAGGCAAAGATATCCATATTTCGGAACAGTAATTGCTTTAAACGTGTTCTGATATCTGACGAAATGGCGTGGCCTATTGTCACTGTTTGCTCTGGGTATTTGCGGTTTAAAACCCATTTTTCGGGCTCGGTTGTTGAAACCTTCGCCGCTTTTGTCGGTCGCATCTCCTCTGTTGACATCACCTCTTTCTTTGCATAAACGATTGCCACCCCCGTCTTGGTTGGGAGACCAATCGCTGAGTGGGGGTGGAAGTTATCATGTTCAGTTCACCTTGCATCTCTCTCCCGATTAGCACATCATGTCTTGACTTAACAGGCATCACCATGAAGTTAACGTTCGTTGTTCTTGAATGCTTCCCGTCAGAGAGTGTGACAGGGAAGCTGATCTGACCTAACGGGAAGACCATTTCATTGCAGAATCCAGACAGTGGATAATCAACTAGTTCAAGTCTTGCTTTGTCTTCATCGTCGAACTGGTTAAAACATTGCTCATAGATAATGTCTGCTGTGCTCCCCGGGTCAATGAATACGTATTCAGTTTCATAATGGCCGATGATACCGGTGATGACGATGGGTCGTGTGGCTCGAGGGCCCCCTCGCACCACCGGGAAAATGACCTGCTGCTCCTGCCATGACGGCTCATAAGGTCTCTTACCTTTTTCTCTCGCGCTATACCTTGGTCCGTCGACCATGTGGGTCTCTAAGCGCCGGACTTTCTTGTGATTTCCCTCATCGTGGCGATGGAGCTAACGAGTTTCCTTGCGCACGTTCTTTACCAAGTGGCTCAGCTTTCCGCTCTTTAATGCTTTCTCAATCTCTTGGCACAAACTATAGCAATCATCGGTCAGGTGCCCTGAGTCTTTATGAAAGTCACAGTACAAGTTGGGGTCTTGCCCCTTCTTGTTTGTCATAGGCCTGGGGCCTTGAAATTGTGATTCTCCGTCATTAAAACCTCTTTTGGCATTTTTATGAGCGGGGTCCAGTGTTTGTCACGATTATCATCCTTAACTGCCTTCCGGTAACCGATTCTGTCAATTGTTTCGCGCGCGTCTTCTCTGTAGCGCGGCCTTTCATCGTGGCCTCTTGGTCTGCCAGACTTCCAATCGTTACCCTTGTATTTGTTGCGCTTGTTGTTATCGCGCGTGTTCCCCCTGGAGAATCGATCTTCAGAGTAGTGACTCTTGTTTCCAGCAAGTGATTCCTCTGTTTGCGCAACGATTTTTGCGGCTTCCATGAGCTTATCCCATTCTTTTGGCATTCCATCTTTGCCCGTGATAGTTCTAATGAGACTATCACAGCGGATGGCTTTCTTGAAATGACAACGCATGAGTTGTTCGCTTACGCCACCTATCTCCAAACATTCTTTGTTAAAACGGGTGATAAAATCTTCCAGACCTTCGCCATCTCTTCGCCAGATGTCTTCTACTTCAGCAGTGTCGCGCTGATAGCGACGTTGTTGGCTGAAGTAGCTCAAGAACTGCGTCTTGAAATCTACCCATGATTTAATCTTTCCCGGTGGAAGGCTGTCGAACCAGGCGCGAGCAGCCCCGGTAAGAGTTTGAATAAACAAGTGACACCACATGGGCATGTTCCAACCTCCCATGCAACCTACACTTGTGAAAGTTCTGACGTGATCATCAAGATCAGTCAATCCGTTGAACTTTCCGACAGTCGGAGGTAACTTTTCCCTTGAAAGCGGCGCGAGTGCGATTTTTGGGATGAACTTAGAATGCTCCGCAGCTTCCGCTGGCCGGTATGCCAGGCGGAAATCTCTTTCAGCTTCTTCTGTGTACCCTATGTGTTGTCTTGGTTTGAAGTACTCATGATTTTTTGGCAAGCGATTGAAGACTGACGAGCCCTCGTCATCTTCCCAAGTTGGATCATTCGGGTCTGTTTCTTCCCATTCGTTGTTCATGTTGCGCGGCGTAAGCTGGCTATGAACAGGACCCCTTTGAAGGTTTGACGGATAGTCGTAGTGTAGGATCGTTTGCTGACCTAACGAGTCGTTCAGAAGAGTGCTTAGACTAATCCAGAGGCGGAATTCATTGAATTAGTCTTCGTAAAGCTTGATTTCACTATTTAATGTCTCGTTTATTGATAATCTGTCAAATATACAAGATTCGGAGACAAACGGGCAGAGCTTCGCCTTTTCACACACACCTCCGGACTAACTACTACTAGTATCGCTCATATGACCTATTTATAGGCATCTAGGGTCGCTCATACGTACATGTACGTATGAGCGGTCCTACATTGTGACAAATGAGCGATCCAATCATAATGTCACATGAGCGGCCCATTAACATGTCATTCGAGCGGTTCATCCACATGTCCGCTCGAGCGATCCTAAACCTAATTGGACTAATGAGCGGTCCAACAAGTTCAATTCTATACAAACTTTCTCATTTTCCTATCACTATACAATCAGCTCTGCCCTAAGACTCGAACGAAGATGTAGTCGACAGACAACTGCACCAACAGACTCCCCCTTGAATGTTGACGGAATCTTCAGTGAGAGTCTTCAATCATTTCCAGCTCTTCACTCTTGTTCGGTCTTCTTCAGGAACTCAGCCTGGAATCAAATCTTCTACAGAAACTTCTTCCTGAAATCATATGCCTGGGTCTTTTTCTGGTTTTAACCTTCGTCAGACTCCCTCTATCATCATGCTAGGATCTCTGTCTGGAAATCGTTATCACCATTGAAATCAACTCCTGGCTTTCTCTGTAGCAACAGGATCAGAAAACTGCAAAACTCAAACACTCTATCACAAACCAAAATAATTGTGATTCAACTTAATGAATCAACTAATCATTGGATAGTTTTTTCAAATTAAACACTGATTCACAATTTTGAAATATTTCAATTTCTGATTCAACCTAATGAATCATTTTAAACATTTCAAATGATTTAACCAACCCGTCTGTTCATCAAGTTTAGCCTTTAAGATTTTGAAAATCAGCTCTTCACCATCAGTTGTCGAAAATCTTTTTGGATTTTTCAAAATATAAAATGTAAATGCGAAGACAGAAATTTAAATGCAAAACAAACATATTTTTGTGAGTTTGTGCAAGAGGATCACATCAGTTTTTGAGACATAACACAAGCACCGTTAAGCTTTTAATCGTTTTAAGTTATAAACGATTCACGTAGATTGACGATATAATTGTCCTCTTAAATTTTCATACAATTTTCAATCTATTCAGGATACTTTTAGATGTTTTATGAACTTAGCTCAATTCATGTGTCCCACCTCTTGAATATACTCCCGTATCCAGAATCCCAATATTCAGTCTTACAGGTATGAACACTACAATGATGTCTGTATATAAATTAGGGGAAAAATGCGAGAACTGAGGGATCTCAGGTCAGAACTTCCGTTCAGCAGAGAGATATCAGCTTCGACTAAGCAGTGTGTCCCCTTTAGAGGATCTTTTAGCTACAACAGATGATTATCAATTTTATTGTCTAATCATTCTGAGGGCTATAATGCTATGTTTCAAGCATTTTGCGGAAAGTATTAGCCAAGGACTAGGTCAGAACTACCGTTCAGCAGAAGTCCCGGAATAATACCCCAGACATCATAGAGTATAAACACCTAGTATATCAGAATACGGGACCTTTCAAACGAGATTTCAGGGGTTACCTATATATCCAAGTAGTGTTCCCCACGAATTTCACAAGTTTGAAATTTTAGGTTTATATCCCGAATAAATCTACTAAATGTACAAAAACCTATCGTCACATCATCAGTGAGACCGTTTATTACATTTGACATTACATTTCTTTAGCGTGCTGTGATAGTCTAACTGATTTACTATCATTTCCTCTTGTTTCGCAACAAAACTCATTTTTAAATTTTTAATGTTTTTGACATTTTCAAATTTTCTAATTTTTTTTTTAAATTTTACCCCCCCTAAAATCAAAATATGTCTCAATTTTGATTTTCTGGGAAAATTTGAAACAAACTGTACAAAAAATGACAACATGATGAGAATCACATCAATTCTCCATCCACCTGGCATAAACAATCAGAACTCCCCCTCACAACAAACTAATTTCCCATTGTGATCTCAAAACACTTAAGTTTGTTTTAATCAAAATGATTTTTCTGGAAAATTAGTTTGTGTTCAAACCATTTGTAGGTTCGGGGTTATATCTTCATCTTGTTTTCTTCAAACCTTTTAAAGATTTATCATTTCCAGTTTACCATAAACCACCTGTAGAAAATCAAGTACAAATTAATGTCCCTGATTTACCACATGTAAATCGAAAAATCACCAAAGTGAAATTTCTCAAGAAATGTGCCGATTCATGATCCACGATACCATCTTGGGATCTCCGGCAAGTCAGGTTTTTCATTTAAACATGTCACACCCCAACCGATGGCGGAATCATCGGGGCGCGGCACTGAGCGAAACAGATTGTTCAGAAGTTTCCACAACAACTATCATACAATTCAGTTATATAACACGTCCCATACCGTGTCCCAAATAATATCAAGTTATCATAGAAATCAACTAAACAATATGGGAACTGTTCCGACAACTCAAATTCTTAATTATTACAGACCAAATGTAAATATTGTTTTAAGACCTCTAGACGGCTATCCGTAAATCTTACTGACTACAGGTGCCAGTACAAGATCTACAGATAATTATGGCCCTGGGGCAGGTACGTGGACACTGTCCTAAGGTCACTGGCTCCTAGAAGCTTATTATTGCCTCGCTTCCCTAGCACGCTAGTAGCTTAAACACCTGTCACATACGTTAAAATAAAAGTCAATACATATAATGTAAAGGTGAGTACACAAGTTTGATATAGCATATAGAGTTCGAATAGTTTACGCATAACCAAGCACGTACACAAGGGCAAACGATGCATGTAAATTATCAACATGGGACCATCGATACCAACGACTTCGAGTTGACTGTCCGAGACAGTTCGCGATACATGATTACCACTGTAATCCATGCAAGTAATTGTCCTTAGCAACCCCCGTGTGAACGGGTGCTGAGTCCAAACTATAGTACTACGTTGCTAAAGCAGGCAGATAGCACTCCACGTGTAAACATAATAAACAGCAATCATTTAGACAAGTAATACATGCAAGTAGGTTAGCGTTCAAATAGTTTGTGTTGTTTGTGAATTTGATAGATTACGTATGTAACACCCAAAAGTGCTGAAAGCAAAAAGGGATCGAGTATACTCACAGTGATTGATCGTGGATTGAAGGGAGCACTGAGAATAGGTTAGCCTGAATAGTTCGATAACACAACGATGAGTAACGCGGAAAAAGTAAACAATGTACTTGGATCGAGTAGGCCATTCGATCGGACAGCAGTTCGATCGAGTGGGCTGTTCGATTGGTTTGAAAGTCCGTTCGAACATCCATTCGATCGGCTGGCTGGCTCGATCGGCTGGTTCCTTCAAGTGGGTTGTTTCTTCCTTTGATGAGAAGGATGTGTTGGTGTCTGATGGTTTGTACTACCTTTCAAGTTGGCCGATCGAACAGCTGTTCGATCGGTTAGCCCAACCGATCGGCTAGCACTTCATTTTTTTTCAAATATGTCACTCGATCGGTTGGCATGTTCGATCGGGTGACATTCCAATGTTTCGAAAAGTCTAAGTGTTTTGAAGTATAGTATCTCATGATTCGAGCAGTAATGATTACAATCGAGTGGCGTAGTCGATCGAACAGTATCTCGTCAATACTACACTTCATGAGCTTGTGGGACTAAGTGCTAGTCGATCGGTTAGCCTAGTCGATCGGCTGGCATAGTCGTTCGGTTGGGCTGTTCGATCGAACAGCCTAGCCGTTCGGCCAGCTTCTCGATTCGGTTAACCTATCACTTAATACTTGTTTCTTCCCGTTAATTGTTGATGTTTTAGAGATATTTTGACTACGAGTTGAACCACAAAACTGAAGTCCCTACTTAGTCTACTGACTCGAGCAGGAATCACCCAAGCTCGGCCAGAGGCGGTTTGGAACCTAAGTTTAACGTTTAACCCGAAATCGGTATATCTCTCGGTAGAACCCGAATCTTGAACCATGTGTTTGTTTAGATGGTTTATAATCGGTTCGAGCTTCGTTTTCACCGGTTTGAGTGTAAAATAGTTGAAAGATAGATGAAAACCCATCTTCCAATCCTTTCCCACCGTGAAATATTAAGATCTTTGGTAGATTTTAAGTTATTGATGTGGAAATCGGTTAGATCTAGCTTATTCATGGTTGAATGAAGTCGAGAACATGAAGTTCTTTGATGAACACCAAGAACACCATGATGACATCACTCAAGAACACCTAGATCTTGGTGATTTCATGGATGAAATTCAGATTTTGAAAGATAGAAAGGTGGAGAATCGATTAATGAACAAAAACGTACAAGAATTAGAGTGAAATACTTACCGGTTTGAGAGAAATCTGGGATTTAGTGAGAAGAAGAGGCTGGTCGGTCAGAGCTTTTCCAAAAGTGGAAAGGTTGACAAAGACAGCCCTATTTATAGGCTTCCAAAAGAGGAAAGGGTCAGCTGATCGAACAGCATCCCTGATCGAGCAGCTGTCCGATCGAACAGCCTGTTCGATCGGCTAGCCTGTTCGATCAGGTTGCCCTGTTCGATCGGCTAGCCTGTTCGATCAGGTTGCCCTGTTCGATCGGCTTGCCTGGTTTTGAGTGTTTCGCGACGATTTTTGATATTTCGAGTTCGATGAGCGATGATTTGAGGATGATAGAATTCCTAATCAAATTACTTTTAGTCCTAACTACTATATCTAACATACAAGCATCCTTACACCACGATTTGGGTTCGATTTCGATTGAGTTTGATTCACCTTGAGTCTTGATTGATTTGATTGATTCACCACACACTTTAACATAAAAGTGAACATGCACAAGTAACACATAAGGCACACACACACGTATAAAAGTACTAAAATCCCCACACTTGAGTTCGATGATTGATTTGATTAGCTTGATTATTGATTGACTAGCTTTATTGCGTTGTTACTTCCTATCATTCACAGTCGGTCGTTGATTCACAGTTCGATTATCGGTCGATTAGTTTGATTATTCAACACTTACTCCAAATGATATGAAAATCAAAATGAAACTAAAATGAAATTAATCTTTATTAATCTTTAATTCCAATAACAGTCAACACTTGACTTTGACTTTGACTTTTGGAAAACACGGGGTGTTACAGTCTCCCTTCCTTTAGGGAATTTCGTCCCGAAATTAGGCCGAGAACCGTACATCGCCGTGTGATTTTACCTATTTGATGCTTCAGATCTATCTGAACAACTGCGGGTACTTGGCCTTCATGTCACTTTCGTGTTCCCAAGTGAACTCCGCGCCTCGTTTGCCTTCCCATCGTACTTTTACTATAGGAATGCGAGAGCGTCTGAGTTGCTTGGTCTGTCGGTCCATGATTTCGACAGGCTTTTCCACGAAGTGTAGCGTCTCATTGACCTGAAGATCGTCGAGTGGTATTATTGCGTCGTGGTCGGCTACGCATTTTCGAAGGTTTGAAATATGGAAAGTCGGGTGGACATTGCTGAGTTCCTCCGGTAATTCGAGTTTGTAGGCAACCTTACCGATCCTTTCCAGAATCTTAAAAGGTCCAACAAATCGAGGCGCAAGTTTCCCTCTTTTGCCGAATCGGACTACTCCCTTCCAAGGTGATACCTTTAGGAGCACGTAGTCGCCAACTGCAAATTCGCGGGGCCTGCGTCGTTTATCGGCGTACATCTTTTGTCTGTCCCGGGCCTTTACCAAATTTTCCCTTATCTGGTGGATCTTGTCAGTCGTTTCTTGCAGAATCTCGGGCCCAGTCAATTGTGAATGACCGACCTCGTGCCATACAATAGGCGAGCGACATCTCCTACCATACAAGGCTTCGAAAGGTTCCATTTCGATGCTGGAGTGATAGCTATTATTGTACGAAAATTCGACCAATGGTAGGTGTTTGCTCCAACTACCACCAAAATCAATAACACACGCACGGAGCATGTCTTCAATAGTACGAATCGTTCTTTCAGTCTGCCCGTCGGTTTGCGGGTGGAATGCGGTACTCAAATTCAGCGTCGTACCAAGAGCTGCTTGAAAAGTTTCCCACAATCTCGATGTAAACCGAGCATCGCGATCAGAAATGATGTCTCGAGGCGTACCATGATTCTTAATGATCTCGTCGGTGTAGATTTGGGCTAGCTTGGCCACCTTATAGTCTTCTCGTATTGGCAGAAAGTGGGCTGATTTGGTTAGACGGTCGACTATAACCCAAATACTGTCGTGACCTGATGGCGTGGTCGGAAGCTTAGTTATGAAATCCATAGCTATGCTTTCCCACTTCCATACGGGTATCGGCGGTTGTTCGAGTAAGCCTGAAGGTCTTTGGTGTTCAGCCTTGACTCTTGCACAAGTTAAACAGCTACCAACATATAGAGCAATATCCCTTTTCATCCCAGGCCACCAGTACTTGTAGCGAAGGTCCTGGTATATTTTGTCCGCACCGGGATGAATGGAATATCGGGATTTGTGGGCTTCGTTCATGATGATCTTTCGCAAATCTGTCCTCCTCGGAACCCAGATTCGGTCCAGATAATAGAATATCCCGTTGGCTTTGCTCACGAGCTGAGTTCCATCGTGATAGATTCGTTCTTTCTTCAACGTACGCTCGTTAAAGCAAGCGTGTTGTGCTTCGCGGATGAGAGCTTCGAGGTCATACTGAGCCTGGATGTTTCGAACACCTATCACGTAATTCTTTCTGCTGAGGGCGTCTGCAACTACATTCGCCTTGCCTGGGTGATAACGGATCTCACAATCGTAATCGTTGAGAAGTTCTACCCATCGGCGTTGACGCATATTGAGTTCTCTCTGGTTAAAGATATGTTGTAGGCTCTTGTGATCGGTGAAGATCGTACACCTTGTACCATACAGGTAGTGTCGCCAAATCTTTAAGGCAAAGACAACTGCGCCTAGCTCAAGGTCATGGGTTGTGTAGTTCTTCTCGTGGATTTTGAGCTGTCGAGATGCGTAAGCTATAACCTTGTCTCGTTGCATGAGAACACAGCCAAGTCCAAGGTTTGAAGCATCACAATAGACAACGAAGTCATCGCTTCCGTCCGGCAGTGTAAGAACTGGTGCATGGCACAGCATGTGTTTGAGGGTTTGGAAAGCAGTCTCCTGCGCGGTTCCCCACACAAAAGGCTTGTCTTTATGAGTAAGGGAGGTAAGCGGTACAGCAATCTTTGAGAATCCTTCGATGAATCGCCGGTAGTAACCAGCTAATCCGAGAAAAGAGCGAACTTCTGACGGATTCTTTGGCGTAACCCATCCCTTGACTGCCTCAATCTTTGCAGGATCAACGTGTATACCCCGACTATTCACAATGTGACCCAGAAATTGAACCTCCTCCAACCAGAACTCACACTTGGAGAATTTGGCGTAGAGTTGGTTTCCCTGAAGCAACTCGAGAACCAATCGCAAATGCTGCGCATGTTCGGCCCTCGATCTGGAATAGATCAGGACATCGTCGATAAATACAATGACGAAACGATCTAAGAACGGTTTACACACACGATTCATCAGATCCATGAAGACCGCGGGTGCGTTGGTCAAACCAAAAGGCATGACAACAAATTCGTAGTGGCCGTATCGGGTTCGAAAAGCGGTTTTGGGTATGTCTTCCTCTTGAATCCGCAACTGATGGTAGCCTGAACGTAGGTCAATCTTGGAGAAACACTGAGCACCTTGTAGTTGGTCAAACAGATCATCGATTCTTGGTAAGGGGTATCGGTTCTTGATGGTCAGCTTGTTCAATTCACGGTAATCGATGCACATTCGGAACGACCCGTCCTTCTTTTTGACGAAAAGGACTGGTGCGCCCCATGGAGAAGTGCTCGGGCGAATGAAGCCTTTTTCAAGTAACTCTTGGAGTTGGTTTGAGAGTTCTCGCATCTCAGATGGAGCGAGTCGATACGGAGCCTTGGCCACTGGGTTGGCTCCTGGAATAAGGTCGATTCGAAAGTCGATGTCACGACTTGGAGGTAATCCAGGAAGATCATCAGGGAACACCTGAGGAAATTCTCGGACAACGGGGACATCCTTGACTTCAACTTTCTTTTTCTTGTCCGTCTCTGCTATAACAATGTTGGCCAAGAAGGCTCGATATTCCTTGCGGAGATATTTGCGAGCTTGAAGACAGGACATGAGCTTGAGATCTTTTGCAGTAGTTTCACCATAAACACATAGAATATCACCACTAGCTAACACAAAACGAATCATCTTATCGGCACACACAACTTCAGCATGGTTTTCATGAAGAAAGTCCATGCCTACTATGACATCGAAACTTCCGAGTTGCATCGGAATGAGATTAATCGGGAATATATGATTGTTGAGCTCGAGAGTACAATCACGGAGCACAGAATTGACAGCAATGGTTCTTCCGGTAGCGACTTCTACTTCGAAGGGTGACGAAAGATAAGAGCGCTTACGTCTAAGAAGCTTCTCAAATTCAAATGACACAAAGCAGTTATCGGCTCCAGTATCAAACAAACATGATGCATATATACCATTCACAAGGAACGTACCATTGACCACGTTGTTATCGGCTTGAGCCTGGCGTGCATTGATGTTGAAAGTTCTGGCGTGAGCGGCTTGTTGTTGAGGCTGTTGTTGTTGTTGCTGGGGTTGTTGGGCTTCTTGTTTCACCACCCTGTTCGGGCACCGGTTTGCGAAGTGGTTAGGATCACCACATGCAAAGCAGGTCCGAACATTGTTTGCCGGGGCCTGTGCAGCTTGAGGAGCTTGAGGAGCAGGGAGTAGAGCCTGGTTGACAGCGGCTTGAGCTTGAGCTTGACGGGGACCATAGCGGCAATTCGCAGTGAAATGCCCGTAAACGTTGCAGTGGACACAGAAACGGCAGGCCACACCCACCGGGTGATGATAAGAACATGTAGCACAGAGTGGGTGGGGGCCGGTGTACGCACGCTTCGCTGGCGGCGCATTGATCACTGGTGCAGTGCGCTGTGGTTGTTGCTGTTGTGCTGGCACAGACTGAATGGGAGCAGCAGTGGTTGCGGCAGCGCAACTCTTGTTCTTCTTTCTCCTTTTTGAAGACTTGGAGGCTTGGGCAGTGGTGTTATCGGTTGATGCTGCGGTGACTTGATGCAGAGACTTGGATGGCTTATCCCAGACACCAGCCTTAACTCGCTTGTCGTTAATCTCAGCAGCGAGTAGGTAGGTTTCCTCGATTGATGCGGGTTTGGCGGCGAACACATAATCTGCAACACAATCCGGAAGAGCACGGATGTATTTCTTGATGGTCATGTCAGAAGTCTTGACCTGGTCGGGACATATGATACTCAATTGCTTGAAACGGGCGGTGAGACCAGCATTGTCTCCCTCCTTTTGCTTGATAGTCCAGAACTCATCCTCCAACTTTTGGCGTTCGTGGGGAGGACAGAACTCGTCCATCATGATCGCTTTCAATTCTTTCCACGTCAGCTCGTATGCAGCGTCGTTCCCGCGCTTGTTCCTTTCTGCGGTCCACCAGTCCAAAGCTCGCGACTGGAAGACACCGGTAGCATTGAGAGTACGGAGGTGATCTGGGCATCCGCTTTGACGAAGGGTAACTTCCACAGAGTCAAACCAATGAAACAGAGCCGTAGGGCCATCTTCACCGGTAAACTCTTTTGGCCCACATGCCTTGAATTGTTTGAAGCTAAAAGTAGCTTTGTTGGAGTCTTTGGGCGTGAGGGTTCGGGATTCCTCAGATGACTTGCTTGCGTTCTCGAACACATCACTGACGGCTTTTGCCACAGACCTTGAGATGATCGCGGCGAGACGTCGATCTCTCTTTTCCTGACGGGTAAGAGGTTGGCGAGGCTTTGGTGATGACGACATGGTCTGCAATAGACATCGCCATAGGGCTCAACACAACGAATCCGAATCTCGCACGTCTTAGTTTACTAAAGCTTAGAATCACGTCGCATCTCACGTCACGTAACACATATAAACATATAAACACATAATCATAGAGGCACATAAGCACAGAAGCAATTAGAGCACATAAGCAATTAAGCAAATAGAGCACTTAATTTCCTAAACACGTACAAAATTTTATCACAGAGGTTGTCAGAAAACAGAAACCTATAACCACAAGTCGAGTGTCGTTCGTTTTGCGCATCGGATAGCATCACATTGTATCGTCTAACTTAGTCGTATAGCGTAGCATAGCACACTGGTTTCGTTTAGATCACATCAACAGGGATTTGAATCGAGATAGGATAGCAACAAAAGTCACGCAGATTGATAACAAATGGAGCAATCAACGAATCTTAAAACACGTAAACAGGTAAGTCATATAAAATCAACAAAGCAACACTCAAAATCGGAAAATGGATTGTCTGCGGCTACTAGACTTCGACTAACCATGGCAATTTAACTATTCACAGTTGACTTGTCGTCACTTTCGACTCTAGGGGACATGTTTCTGCCTCGATTCTTGGGCATTATGCATGCGCATTCTAGGCCATACTCGTGAGTTCAGGTCATTGGAGTCCGTCAATTGCCTTGGCGAGATAAAATTAAGTTGGAATAACTGCCAAGGTTAGGGTTTCACCCCTAGCTTAGCAATTTCTTCCTTGTTTTAAGAAAATTTAGAGGAAAGTTTTCATCAAATTATGGGTTTCAGCCCTGATTTGGTATGATTCTCCCCCGTTTGTTGATAGAAAATCGCACAAAATAATTGGCAAAAATTTGTAATTTAGGCAGGAATTTGCGGGTTTCACTCCTAATCCCGTCCAAATTACAAAATTTGGCTCGGAGTTCGGATGTAATGATAGAATAGAAAGAAACAACATAGAATAAACACATAAACTTGGTCTCTTGGTTCCTAACTATAGTCTAGGTCTCTAAGACAGCGATCCGGACTAGATCGTGTCTAACCTAATTCCCTATAGTTATGGCTCTGATACCAATCTGTCACACCCCAACCGATGGCGGAATCATCGGGGCGCGGCACTGAGCGAAACAGATTGTTCAGAAGTTTCCACAACAACTATCATACAATTCAGTTATATAACACGTCCCATACCGTGTCCCAAATAATATCAAGTTATCATAGAAATCAACTAAACAATATGGGAACTGTTCCGACAACTCAAATTCTTAATTATTACAGACCAAATGTAAATATTGTTTTAAGACCTCTAGACGGCTATCCGTAAATCTTACTGACTACAGGTGCCAGTACAAGATCTACAGATAATTATGGCCCTGGGGCAGGTACGTGGACACTGTCCTAAGGTCACTGGCTCCTAGAAGCTTATTATTGCCTCGCTTCCCTAGCACGCTAGTAGCTTAAACACCTGTCACATACGTTAAAATAAAAGTCAATACATATAATGTAAAGGTGAGTACACAAGTTTGATATAGCATATAGAGTTCGAATAGTTTACGCATAACCAAGCACGTACACAAGGGCAAACGATGCATGTAAATTATCAACATGGGACCATCGATACCAACGACTTCGAGTTGACTGTCCGAGACAGTTCGCGATACATGATTACCACTGTAATCCATGCAAGTAATTGTCCTTAGCAACCCCCGTGTGAACGGGTGCTGAGTCCAAACTATAGTACTACGTTGCTAAAGCAGGCAGATAGCACTCCACGTGTAAACATAATAAACAGCAATCATTTAGACAAGTAATACATGCAAGTAGGTTAGCGTTCAAATAGTTTGTGTTGTTTGTGAATTTGATAGATTACGTATGTAACACCCAAAAGTGCTGAAAGCAAAAAGGGATCGAGTATACTCACAGTGATTGATCGTGGATTGAAGGGAGCACTGAGAATAGGTTAGCCTGAATAGTTCGATAACACAACGATGAGTAACGCGGAAAAAGTAAACAATGTACTTGGATCGAGTAGGCCATTTGATCGGACAGCAGTTCGATCGAGTGGGCTGTTCGATTGGTTTGAAAGTCCGTTCGAACATCCATTCGATCGGCTGGCTGGCTCGATCGGCTGGTTCCTTCAAGTGGGTTGTTTCTTCCTTTGATGAGAAGGATGTGTTGGTGTCTGATGGTTTGTACTACCTTTCAAGTTGGCCGATCGAACAGCTGTTCGATCGGTTAGCCCAACCGATCGGCTAGCACTTCATTTTTTTTCAAATATGTCACTCGATCGGTTGGCATGTTCGATCGGGTGACATTCCAATGTTTCGAAAAGTCTAAGTGTTTTGAAGTATAGTATCTCATGATTCGAGCAGTAATGATTACAATCGAGTGGCGTAGTCGATCGAACAGTATCTCGTCAATACTACACTTCATGAGCTTGTGGGACTAAGTGCTAGTCGATCGGTTAGCCTAGTCGATCGGCTGGCATAGTCGTTCGGTTGGGCTGTTCGATCGAACAGCCTAGCCGTTCGGCCAGCTTCTCGATTCGGTTAACCTATCACTTAATACTTGTTTCTTCCCGTTAATTGTTGATGTTTTAGAGATATTTTGACTACGAGTTGAACCACAAAACTGAAGTCCCTACTTAGTCTACTGACTCGAGCAGGAATCACCCAAGCTCGGCCAGAGGCGGTTTGGAACCTAAGTTTAACGTTTAACCCGAAATCGGTATATCTCTCGGTAGAACCCGAATCTTGAACCATGTGTTTGTTTAGATGGTTTATAAATCGGTTCGAGCTTCGTTTTCACCGGTTTGAGTGTAAAAGAGTTGAAAGATAGATGAAAACCCATCTTCCAATCCTTTCCCACCGTGAAATATTAAGATCTTTGGTAGATTTTAAGTTATTGATGTGGAAATCGGTTAGATCTAGCTTATTCATGGTTGAATGAAGTCGAGAACATGAAGTTCTTTGATGAACACCAAGAACACCATGATGACATCACTCAAGAACACCTAGATCTTGGTGATTTCATGGATGAAATTCAGATTTTGAAAGATAGAAAGGTGGAGAATCGATTAATGAACAAAAACGTACAAGAATTAGAGTGAAATACTTACCGGTTTGAGAGAAATCTGGGATTTAGTGAGAAGAAGAGGCTGGTCGGTCAGAGCTTTTCCAAAAGTGGAAAGGTTGACAAAGACAGCCCTATTTATAGGCTTCCAAAAGAGGAAAGGGTCAGCTGATCGAACAGCATCCCTGATCGAGCAGCTGTCCGATCGAACAGCCTGTTCGATCGGCTAGCCTGTTCGATCAGGTTGCCCTGTTCGATCGGCTAGCCTGTTCGATCAGGTTGCCCTGTTCGATCGGCTTGCCTGGTTTTGAGTGTTTCGCGACGATTTTTGATATTTCGAGTTCGATGAGCGATGATTTGAGGATGATAGAATTCCTAATCAAATTACTTTTAGTCCTAACTACTATATCTAACATACAAGCATCCTTACACCACGATTTGGGTTCGATTTCGATTGAGTTTGATTCACCTTGAGTCTTGATTGATTTGATTGATTCACCACACACTTTAACATAAAAGTGAACATGCACAAGTAACACATAAGGCACACACACACGTATAAAAGTACTAAAATCCCCACACTTGAGTTCGATGATTGATTTGATTAGCTTGATTATTGATTGACTAGCTTTATTGCGTTGTTACTTCCTATCATTCACAGTCGGTCGTTGATTCACAGTTCGATTATCGGTCGATTAGTTTGATTATTCAACACTTACTCCAAATGATATGAAAATCAAAATGAAACTAAAATGAAATTAATCTTTATTAATCTTTAATTCCAATAACAGTCAACACTTGACTTTGACTTTGACTTTTGGAAAACACGGGGTGTTACAAAACAGATTCACCCAAGCCTGACGGTCGTTGGGTGATTTCGAATTCTTGTTCAACAATGGTGGAAAATTTGCATCATCCATTGCTAAAGCTGAATTCTCCTTTTTTACCACAACCAAAGGCTCCTCTGGTTTTACCGTACCAGAATCATTGCCTACAGGTGGCTTGTCTGACTTTGACTTGTCAGATTCATCGCCGACCATTTTCTTCCTTTTCTTTTCCTCTTTTGTCCCCAGATTTGTATCTGATGAATTCTTTTTGCTTGTCTTTGCAACTGAGGGAGTTGATTCATCAGAACTTTTATTCTTTCTGTCCGGTGAACCCGAGGACAAAATTCTCTCTAAATACTCTCTTGCCTTCTTTCTCTTTTTCCTCAGTCGGTCTTTTTGCCCCTGTGAAAGTTTAACTTTCTTTTCCTGAATTGACTGTACTGGAACTTTATGTTTCAGAACCTTCTGTTCCTGGGGCATGACTTTGACTGGAATCTTTGCCAATTTCTGAGACTTAGCCCTCAATCTTTCATTCGATCTCCTTGGGCATTCTCTGGCAATGTGACCTTTGATATTGCAATTAAAGCATCTCCTGGTCTCATATCTCCAGTACCGGCAGTTAACAGCAATGTGTCCATGATAGCCGCAGCTGTAGCACATTCTGTTATCGTACCTATCACCATTTTGAGTCCAAACGCTCAGATCAAAGCATTGTTTGGCTTGGTGATATTCTTTTCTCAAACTTGCTGGATTTGGCTTTGAAGCACTGTAGTCCGACCTGCACCACTTATTACCAACAATTTTTGAGTTTTCATTTTTTACTTTTTTTAATTTTTTCTTTTGATTGGATGATCGATCCGATGAACTTTTATTATCTTTTTGTTTCTGTTCCACTTTCTTCTTCAAAGGTTTCTGTTTAGAACATTCACCTTTTTCAGTTGATTGTAGAACAGTTTTCTGAAATTTTTCTTTTAAATTTAAAAACAATTTTTGTTTATCAATTTTAATATGTTCATCATCAGATTTTACATCACAATCTTCAACTTTGACAGAGTCAAAGTTTGTGACATCGTCACTTATTGGAACAGAGTTGATTGGTTTTGGACAAGGAATATTCAACTTGTCAGATGAAGTCACAAAACCGATCAACTTCTTTTCAAGTTCATCAATTCTGTTCCTCGAATTCTCAGCTTCACTTTCAAGCTGAGATATTCTTTCAAGATGAGACTTGATTGAATTTTCATTTTCATTCTTCAAGTTTTCAAGAACAGTCTTTTCATTTTCCAAAATTTTTATCTGTTCCTGAAATTTTGATTCACTGGCTTTCAGGTTTTTGTTTTCAAGTTTGATCCAGAAATCCTCATCTTCTGACGATTTCTGTTTGTTTTCAAAAACCTTTATATTTTCTTTCAACTTCCTGTTTTCAAATGTCAAACTGTTCAAGTTACTTAACAGTTTGTCATTTTCAACTTTCAACTTTTCACAATTTTCCTGAACTATAAGAATCTGCTTATCATCAGTTTTCTTCACATCTTCTAGCTTCTTAACTTCCAATGTCAAACTTTCCGCATTCTTCAAGAGTTTGTCATTTTCAGTCTTGAAGCGGTCACATTTTGAACAAACTGATGCAGAGCTTGAAGTTTCATGCTTCACAGATTCTTCAACCTTCGGCACTTGTTCTTTATCTATCTTATATGTACCTGCACCAAAGATTGTAACAAGATCAAGAGGATTTCTATTATCATCAATATAACAGCCTCTTTTCATATCATACACCGACTTTCTTTTTGTTCCCAAACAAAAATTAATTCTTTTGTTTATTTCTTTTATCACTTCTAAACTCAAATCTTCCAAACTTATTTTTATCTTATCCAATAATTCTCTCTTCTTTTGATAATTCTCATAATCGTGATTTTTAAGTTCGCTGATGAATTTATTCAGAGTTAATTTTGAAAAATTAGAATTTCCTTTCAAATTTTTCAAAACATCATCCCATTCAACTGATAAACCATTAGCGAACTTTGATACCATCTCAGCTTCTGATATCACTATTTGATTTTCCTTCAAATAGTCTAACAAACGTTCAAAACGTTTCTCCAGATCATCCAATTTTTCATCTTTCTTGCTCAAAAAGCTTTTGAAACGTTCATACCAAATTTCTTTTGATATTTTCTGATAAGAACTACTAAGATATCCTCGATACCAACTATTCATTCTCTCAAGATCATTGTTCTCTTGCACATCAAACCTCATTGTCATTTTTCAAAATATCCCGACAAATACTTTGTGAACACAAACGCGAATCAACAATTGGTCAGATAAGCGGCCCAGAAAAGTTTGTCGAATAAGCGGTCCAAACAAACTGTCCGAATAAGCGATCCAAATGAATGTTGATTTGAAGCGGACCAGGTTATTTGATCAATAAGCGATTCAGGATTGTACTGATAAGCGATCCAATGTACTTAATTTGGAGCGATCCAAGGCTAATCCGTCCAAATGAGCGATCCAAAAATATCCGGATAAGCGGTCCAAAGGTTTGTCCTAATGAGCGGTTCACAACACTTTGGAGCGGTTCAAGTCAACCGACCGGATAAGCAGTTCTCAAATGTACAGATTAGCGGTCCAAAGATAGTCAATTTCGAGCGGTCCAAAAAGCGAACACCAAATTTCACCCACTTAAACTACGAATTTTGATCTGAAACTTTCCAGGGTTTGTCACGATACTATTGCGCACAATCCCTGAGATTTTCAGTAAATTTTGACCGTGAAATCTCTTCGAATCAGAAAAAGAAGGTGTAGAAGTGAGAAATTCGAGCAAAAATCGAGCTAAACGGCAAGAACTCTTCCTCCTGAGCTCTGATACCACATGTAGGATCGTTTGCTGACCTAACGAGTCGTTCAGAAGAGTGCTTAGACTAATCCAGAGGCGGAATTCATTGAATTAGTCTTCGTAAAGCTTGATTTCACTATTTAATGTCTCGTTTATTGATAATCTGTCAAATATACAAGATTCGGAGACAAACGGGCAGAGCTTCGCCTTTTCACACACACCTCCGGACTAACTACTACTAGTATCGCTCATATGACCTATTTATAGGCATCTAGGGTCGCTCATACGTACATGTACGTATGAGCGGTCCTACATTGTGACAAATGAGCGATCCAATCATAATGTCACATGAGCGGCCCATTAACATGTCATTCGAGCGGTTCATCCACATGTCCGCTCGAGCGATCCTAAACCTAATTGGACTAATGAGCGGTCCAACAAGTTCAATTCTATACAAACTTTCTCATTTTCCTATCACTATACAATCAGCTCTGCCCTAAGACTCGAACGAAGATGTAGTCGACAGACAACTGCACCAACAGACTCCCCCTTGAATGTTGACGGAATCTTCAGTGAGAGTCTTCAATCATTTCCAGCTCTTCACTCTTGTTCGGTCTTCTTCAGGAACTCAGCCTGGAATCAAATCTTCTACAGAAACTTCTTCCTGAAATCATATGCCTGGATCATTCTCTGGCTCTAACTTTCATCAGACTCCCCCTAACATAATGCTGAGATCTCTGTCTGGAAATCGTTATCACCATTGAAATCAACTCCTTGCTTTCTCTGTAGCAACAGGATCAGAAGCCTGCAAAACTCAAACACTCTATCACAAACCAAAATAATTGTGATTCAATTTAATGAATCAACTCCTGGCTTTCTCATTCTCCTATCACTATACAATCAGCTCTGCCCTAAGACTCGAACGAAGATGTAGTCGACAGACAACTGCACCAACACGTAGTAACTTTCCTTTTCTCCCCTTGTGTCGCGCGTGTTGTGTACGCTTAAACGTCTGGTAGGGGGAGGCCTGTTAATTCTGCCTTGGAGATTTGGCGGTGGGGGCATATGGCGCGCCCCCTGACTTTGAGGAGTGACTAAGGACGATTCTGCCGTCAAGACTGCTTGCTGCGCAATCAGAGATTGGTACGTTGCGTTGATTATGGCGATATTCTTGGCGTACCATGAGGCTGGAGTTTCGCCTTCTAGTAGCCCTAGCAACGCTGAAACGTTCTGAGGTGGTGCTGGGTTCGAAGGTCCCTCGCCGTTGTTTCCTGGGGTGACCGTTTGAGTGATGCGGGTGATGCTCCCGCGCGGGCCCCCAGTATTAGTTACCTCGACTTCACCAATTTCTTCGAATTGGTGGGCTTGGATGTTTTGGATTCCTTCGCCCAGCGCCACATTAGAGTTGGCTCCGAAGCCGAACTCTGGCATGATTCCTTGACCCGTCATGATCAAAGGAAAAAAGGTGTCAAAAACTCAGAAAACAAAGAAGATGAAGATGGTTGTAGAAAAACCGGTGGGCGCCAATGAAGAAACACGGAACTAATTAGGCAACTAATCAGTTTGGTTTATGTTTCTACCATAGTGGTTAATCTTCTAATGAATTATCTGAGCTCCGACTTGATGTTTAATCCTGCAAAACAGAACACCGTCACTCGTCAAGAGGGGAATGTGGGGGTTTCCCTCTTAACCGGGCTCCGGCGTGAGAATAAGCGACTGCTTTGGGAGGCTAATTAAGTGTTAAGAGTGAGAATAGAGGGAATAGAATGTTTAACCTGTGGAATGAGGTCTCTATTTATAGCCGGAGATGTGTAAGAGGATACGGGCTTATGGGCCTTGGGCCGGTGATTGACAACATAATGGATATGCTCTTTGTCTCACTGGTGTCGACCGTTTAGTGGCTTCCAGAAGCTCTTCGGCGCTGGCGCGCCTTTATTGGAGCCACGTGTCATTGTTGTCGGCCCTGTCGTCCTTCTGCCATCAGCAGACAAGTGGAGATCGTGGGACAGATGTCTCCGTCCTATGATTGGTGCCACGTAGGCGTCCTTAAGTCCTTTTCGTCAGATGATCGTGGCGCACGATTGAACAGAGCCTGCTGGACGTTCATTGGCTCTTTTCCACTGCCACTTGTACCTTGTGTACCACCTGGGGCAGCTTTGCGCGGCTTCCTTGTGTGATCCTTGCTGAGCATTTAACTACCCCGCGCGGGGTTAGAGTGGCTGGGTGCTCCTTCAGCATGCTAAGTACTGATATCGGAGCTTCTTGTGGACGAGCCCTCGCGCGACTTAGGGCAGGAGAATGGCGCTTCTCGCGCAAGGCTCGTGGCAGGAAATTTATTGATCAAGGAGTATGGTCCCGTGCGCAACCTTGATGGAGGTTTGCGCGGCTTTTTGGGACCATACCCCTTCAGTGACCCATTAGATAACACTACAATTAAGTTGACGTTTTAGTATAAAGTCTAGTTTGAACAAGCTATTTTTAAAATATATTATTATATTTGTGTACCTAAAATATGATGAAGTTTCTGAGCACAACTATTTATAAATAGTAATGTGTATTAACAAGTTTTGACATTAGTCCAACATCCTTAGTACCATTTAAGTATATAAGGATCCACTTAATTGCCTCCCAATGCCACTTTCCTATATTTGCAAAGTATTTGTTAACCACACTAACATAGCTTTTATTTGGACTTACACACACCATTAGACACATTAGACTTCCAATTGCGTCAATATTTACCACTTCATCAATTTTAAAATTTGTTTATAGAACTGAAACTAATTAAAGTACTACAAAAGAAACATGCGACTCGGATCAGTGATCTATTTGTATTTGATTACTAGCATGGTACGTGTCACACAGATCACCATCATTTCTTGTGATCCAACTTCCATTGATTTTGACCTTCGAGTAATGGTTGACCAACAACGACTCCCATCATAACTCGTAGATATGAACACAAACACAAACCCTGTGTTCAAAAGCTGTAACTTTGGCTCCTAGTTGGTCAACTATGGTGCACCATGCCCCTGGTGTTGAAAATAACAAAACAAACAAGTCAGTCATAGACAAACAATCAAGTAATATAGTATTACATGTCATAATCAATGCATAGATAGTTTATTATTCATTGATGCTTACATTTGCAGGAAAAATTAGTCTTTATAACCAAAGTCTTCACGGGTCACAATCAATAAATATTTATATTTTAGTGATGCTTACGTTTTGTTGTTTTTCTTCCCTGAGTCCAAGGGGGATCATGATGAGCGGGCTTCCAATAATGTTTTTTCGAAAGTACCTACTCAGGCTAATATAAAATGATAGATATGTATTTCTTCAATATTATAATAATTTGTTCAACATGTATAGATTAGAAAGATTAACCATTCAGGTGACGAGAAAACCTAAATATACTTGCATATATCACAAAAAAAGGGCACTAATAAATGACGACACCATTTGAAACTATAAGACTTGAAATTGCATTCAAGGTCACAGTGCCAATGATGATGATATTAATTGGAGGTTTGATTTGGAGAAATTTGGCGACAAGAATGATTTCTGGTTAAAACACATGCACTTCCAGGAGACCTTTGTAGTGCTAGGTGATAAGTAGAGACAAATTTGTCTAATCAAGAGAAGTCTATAATCATGGAAAAAAGTGTGTTGCCCTTTCGGGTATTAGTCACCGCACAAAATCCATGCTTTTTTTTTTTTGACCCTTGTTCATCTCCAATGGCTCTATACCCGTTATAACTTAAAAGAAATTAATTTGTTTTCTTTATTTAGTTCCTCTCTCACATTTCATTTTCTCATAACTCAAAAACATTCATAACCAAACTACAAACCTCATACCCCATGGATAAACAAAACAAGGGTGATGCCAAGAAAAAAAAAAGGCTTGGCTAGTCGAGGACCGAGTTCAAACCCGAGGGGACGCGTCTTTTTTTTTTTACTAGTTTTAGTTTATTGTGACTTTATTTATTTTAATTTAGTGTAATGTCTTTTTTTTTAATTTAATGCAATGTCTTTTTTATTATAATGTAATTTTATTTTGTTTAAAAAATGTTTTAATTATTGATGCATAAATTAAAAAAAAAAGAAAAGAAGAAAAAAAAATGGACTCCCCACGAGGGGAGCACCCCTAATGTTTGAGTGCAAAATGGTAAGTAGAGATGATTGGCTGGAGAGTTTACAACTCCCCACCAGGGAAGCGCCCCTTACACCCTAAGAACTAGTTTGACCTCGACGATCAAACCTACACAGCAGGGCTGGTCCTGAGAATTTAAGTACCCTGTACCAGCCGAAGAAAAGGCCCTTAGATCTTAACGATTATATAATTTTTTTTTACCGTAATATCTCTAACCCATGATGGTATTTTCACTTTGTATGACATTTTAGTGAATAGTAGTATTTTTTAATCAAAATTATTAGGTGTAACATAAGTTAATTTTATACTATCCGATATTTTAAAACTGTATATATCTCTAATTTTTATATAAATAAGAGTTTGTTTATATAAAATTTTAGGTTTTTTTGGAAGTATTTCATTTACGAAAACATGATAAATCAAAATTAAATTCTTTCAATTAACTTTTGTTTACGAAAAAAATATTATATTATTACGAAATCAGAATTTTATAAAATAAATTCACCATGTATTAAACAAACATTTTGGAAATCCATATAACAGTAAATGAGACTTTTGCAGCTTTGAAAAATTATAACAATACATGAGGCCTTTGCAGCTTTGCAAAATTATAGCAATAAGGAAAAACGAAAGGAGGCAGATTCGAACCTGGGCCTTACGAAAAATGAAGGCAGCGACTTAGCCACCAAGCCAAACATTACTTTTCTTTAAAAAAAGGCTCGAAATGTATATATCAAATATAGTTTTTTTTAAATTTAGTGCCCTCGAAAAAAACGGGCCTCGGCCGGGGGTGAAGCTCGCCCACCCCTAGGGCCGGCCCTGCTACACAGACAAAAAGAAATATTTAGCATGCAAAGATAACATTTTATATCATCTCATGAAACTGAAGAATCCAATTTCAGAAGGTTGAACCGTCCTTTTAAGAACATCACACAAATAACAGAAGCATTTTGCAGATTTAAAACAGGTTCAAAACAATACAATGGATACTTCATATCTCATTGAAGTGGGTTTCATTAAAGCATTTCATCAAACAAATGGTGTGCATAGCAGGTTTACATAATCAATATGAACACCAAATGCACAAAATCTAATCAATATGAATGGTGTTGGGTGAGATGAAATAGAATCAAACAAATAATCGTTTATTGGGCCAGGCCCACTGGCCAAAGGCCTACCTTTTTACACTAACGGGCCGACTCTGTTCCCATTACTTGGGCTTCTAGTATGTTAGATAAAAGATGACATTGCTATGTGTTCTTTCATTCATGCTCATTTAAGTATTGATTTTTGTTTTTGAATTTAATAATGAGTTGTCAGAACTCACATGGTGACCCATTAGCTAACACTACAATTAAGTTGACGTTTTAATATAAAGTCTAGTTTGAACAAGTTATTTTTAAAATGTATTATTATATTTATGTACCTAAAATATGATGAAGTTTCTGAGCACAAATATTTTTAAATAGTAATGTGTATTAACAAGTTTTGACATTAGTCCAACATCCTTAGTTAAGTATATAAGGATCCACTTAATAGCCTCCCAATGCCTCTTTCCTATATTTGCAAAGTATTTGTTAACCACACTAACATAGTTTTTATTTGGACTTACACACACCATTAGACACACTAGACTTCCAATTGCGTCAACATTTACCACTTCATCAATTTTAGAATTTGTTTATAGAACTGAAACTAATTAAAGTATTACAAAAGAAACACGCGACTCGGGTCAATGATCTATTTGTATTTGATTACCAGCATGGTACGTGTCACACAGATCACCATCATTTCTTGTGATCCAACTGCCATTGATTTTGACCTTCGAGTAATGGTTGACCAACAGCGACTCCCATCATAACTCGTAGAAACACCTAGATTTTACCCAGAATATCAACATCCTCAGCAGCTGCCAACTATCACAAGCTGCTGTAGACTTTGACCTATCAGAAGCTTTTGACTTTCTATAATTGTCACAATCTGTAGCATCAGCATAGTATACAAATTTGGCCCATTAGGACTAAGACCAAATTCTGACTTTGACTTTCTTCGATTTTTTTTTTCCAGAAATAGATTATTTGCAGCCCTACTAATCAACAACAAAATATGGTCAAGCACAGTCGTTATGCTACTTTGACCAGCTTTGACCTTTATCAAAATGTGGCCATATTTTCTCCATAAAATAATGAGTTGCAGGCTGTCAAGACTATCCCAATTGCCATCATTAACCCAAAATTTGTACAATAACACCAGATTCAAAATAAACAGCCCCCATCCAAGAACACCCAACATCATGCAAATGAGTCAACTGCAAATAATATTGGCACCAACTGCCACCTGCATCATCCAACACTAGATAATATTGGCCGATACACGGTATGTTGGGTTAATCAGTTGGTTTAACGTGTTACATAACAAACGAGAGAACTGAACCCAAAAGACTAGTCTGGTGGGTGAGAGAGCCCATTTGGTGTATAAACCCTACATTGATTGCCCATACAACCGATGTGGGACAAGTCCCATACCTTGCAATGGTTTCGATCCATAACATAACGGGTCACAGCTCAACGGGTAAATGGGTCATCCATCAGCTAATGGGTCATGGGTAATATTCTTTTTGCATGTGCTTTGTATTTTCTAAATAAATAGGTTTGGTTTTGTTGTTTTAATATTGTACTCTTTCTAACAAGTCACCCTCATTATAGCCAATTGCTTTGGGTACTTTGAACTTCCCATGGAAACAGAAAGTGACACCATGAATATCAGCATGAATTTGAAGATGTGGTTATCAATTTCACAAGTGAAATCCGATCCCCTGGCCAATTGCATAATCTTTTTTGTCAACACCTTCTGGATTTCAACTTATTTAACCCTCAAAATCATGCATCACTGGTCTAGACGAACAGGTCATGGAAACACATTAGCACTGTTTTCAAACTTATTTAACCCTCCCATGTGTTGAGCTACATAAGTCAATCAAGGAGGGACTAACAATATAGTATTACACGTCACATAAATAGTTTATCATTCACCGATGCTTACACCTTGTTATTCGGCCCTAATAACATGTAGAGCCAGTCAAAAAGTATACATTTTATTAAATTATTTTTAGTTTTGTTTATTCCATTAAACATAATTCTTAAAGTTAGCCTGGCACATGTCACGTAATTTTCATCCATGAAACCATTGCTAGTGGAATACTCCTCTGGATTGCATTATCTTTTGGTCAACACATTCCAGATCTCAAATGGATTCTCTTAACAATCCTTTGATATCTGTCCGGATGATGTGTGGAACACAAACCCGAATTTTTATATGCACATTAACCCTGTGTTCAAAAGCTATAACTTTGGCTCCCAATTGGTCCACTATAGTGCACCATGCCCTTGGTGTTGAAATTAACAAAACAAACAAGCCAGTCATGGACAAACAATCAAAGTAATATAGTACTACAAGTCACAATCAATGCATAAATAGTTTCTCATTCATTGATGCTTACATTTGTAGGACAAATTAGTCTTCGTAACCAATGTCTTCACGGGTCACAATCCATAAATATTTATATTTTAATGATGCTTACATTTTTGTTGTTTTCTTCCTTTGGTCTAAAAGTGGGAATCATGATGAGTGGGCTAGGGGTTTCCAGTAATTTTTATTTCAAGGGTACCTACTCACAGGTTAATATATATAATCATAGATATGTATTGCTTCAATATATTGTAAAATAATTGTTTTTACATTTGTAAATTAGAGAGATTAACCATCCAATCAACATCACTAATAAGTGGCGACGCCATTCAAAACTATAAGACTTAAAATCACATTCAACGATGATGTGAGGTTAAAGAGGTTTGATTTGGTGAGATTTGATGCATGAATAATTTCTGTTTAAAACACATACACTTCTATGAGACCTTTAAAGAGGTAATTAATTATACCTTCCTGAACAGATGTCTTAATCAGAAGCTTAGCATGCCATTATTCTTAGTTTTGATGATCGAGTTAAATCTAAGAATCAGTTTCAACTCAACTATCAAACTTAAAAGGACAAAACAATTTATTTAGCATGCAAAAATCTAAAACACATTTTATATCATCTCATAAAACAGAAAATATCCAATTCAGAAGGTTGAACCGACATCACACAAACAACATAGCATAAGAACGGACTCTTACACTGTAAAAAGTAACATGCAAATCTGATGATGATCACCTCATCCAGATATGAAATTTACCATACAATATACATGCACAAAATCTTCTCAGGTGTCTTTATGTGTTGATTAGACTATGTTAAAATCCACAAAACCCAACACTAAAACTGAAGCATATGTGAATGTAAGAAACAGACATCCTCTACTGGTATATATTTTCTGCTATACTTGATGGAAAAGGTAAAATTAAACTTCAAAACATCTCCGGATGCCTAAAATCACTTGCACAGAAAGTTAAAAATATAGACCTAATAGGGGTTAATTTTTATCCTCTAAACTTTGTGTTTTCAACAAACTTATAGATGATGACTTTAAATTAGTAAATTTAAATTGTTTAAGATTAAAATAATATATAAAAGTTGTTCTTATCTCTAAAATTTGTGTTTTCAACCAACTTATGGATAGTGACTTTAAATTAGTTAATAATATCTATTTATTTAGCCAGAAAAAAACAATTGAGATCTCCCCATAAGTGTCACCAAATAGTTTAATTTATTATATAGTAAGTATACAATAGATATAGATAAATATGTTTTGTTTTCTGGTTAAAAAGAGTAATATTATATCACCTATGGATTAATACAAACAAATTTACTATTATATATATAGAGAATTTTTTGAAAGTCACTATTTTTTATATTGTTAGTGCGATTAGATATACAGTAACTTTATCTTCAGTATATTATATCACGTATGGATTAATACAAACAATTTACTCAAATTTTTAAATCGTTAGTGTGGTTAGGTATAGAATTAATTTTATATCTCAGTGACACTTGCATTGTGTCGTTTTTCTTCCTTTATATTAATCTAAGTGGAGTTTCAAAGAAATTTCTTTGAAGGGGACCCTCTAATGTTTTACCTCTGGGTATGTATACACACACCTCAATATTTTATATAACAATTATTTTATATAATAATTTGTTTATAACATGCGTAAATTAGAAGGATTAGCCATTCAATTGATGTTAAATCCTATGAACATAAGGCATAGGAAGTTATCTTAATTACATATATCAAAACATCACTTATAGATGAAGACACCATTTGGGACTATAGTTCAATATTACGATTCTTGATCTTGAAAACATTAAGGTTGACTCGGATAGATCATATATAGATCAGTTATCTTCCTTACTTCCCTATCTGGATCTTGTGACAATCTATCTGTTTGTTCACTTGATATACATATTTGCAAGAAGTATATATTATGATGACCAATTGATAGAACAATATTGTAGGGACGTTTGTTTAGAAAGGATAAACATGCACAGAAATAGATAAGTCAATCAAGGAGGGACTAACAATATAGTATTACACGTCACATAAATAGTTTATCGTTCACCGATGCTTACATTTGCAAGCCCACATACTATTAATTGCTTCATCGGTCACAATCCATGTATAAATAATTTTATCTTTCACAGATGCTCACATTTCATTGTTTTTATTTGCATTGATTGTAACTTAAAGTTATGGAATCTTTGGCTGATGCTTACATTTTGTTGGTTTTATTTGTATAGTTGGAGATTATTAGGAATTTTCCTCCAACAGGACCTACTTTGGCTATATATGCAGACAATAGGATTTGCAATTGCAATCACAAATTTAAATAAAAATATGAATAATAATAATAAACTGAAGTTTCAGATAGATATATGCTTCAATGATCAGTAACATACACCATACACAACGGAATTATTTCATTCTTGGAGATCATACGTAAATATAAGGAAATGTTCTTAAAACATGTTTTATTAGAGGTCGGAAGATATATTTAGGGTTGTTCATAAGCCGAGCTGAATTGAGCTGAGTTTATCACTTAGTTCCTCCTGATATATATATGAGCCCTTTTGTAATCAAAGTGAATAGGAGTGCAATTAAATAATCAACATTATCAACTAATCAAAATTGTGAAGTGTGAAGTAGTCATAAAGTGAGTAGAAGAGCTTGGTTGTAACATATATTGGACGTGTTTTATATTTGGGACATCTATGAATCATAGTTAGGGACCATATGTTTTTGTCAGGGTTTGTGAGGTTATCACGTTGACATAGTCAATATCAATGAACCCATGCCGTATAAACACAAAATGCACAGAATCTAATCTAGTTATCTGAACAAGAGATAAAACAATCTTAAAAACTAAAGCATTTGAAGTCTCAGGTATCAAATGGGAACCAATGACTCACTTAGGCATTTAATCAAATAGGTGGTGTGCATGATTATATATTAATTATATATTAGAAATTACACAGGAATAAACAGAATCGTACTTCACAATGGTGATAAGAAGCATCTCATTAGTTAGATTTCTGAAAATATTTTACGCACGCACACATTGTTTTTCGGCCTAAAAGCATGTAGAGTCAGTCAAGTAACTGGAATGGATCAGAGAATAACAGTTGGGGCTTAATGTTGGGCTGCCCATAGACCCTTTGCCCACCAAAGATAATTGGATTCTGTTTTATTTTGAGCCCAAGCCACATTTATAATACGTTATTACATACTTCTTACCCACATCCCTCGATGAAAGTTACAGAAACTGCTTACCCAGCAATGCTAATTTAAAGTGGAGTCAAAACTCACAGGATTTTCATCAAACAGGCGGTATGCGTGCCGAAGCTCAATTCAATAGAATTCTAATAATTCAGCTCACTACTGTTGCTCCATACACCGTTTGGCAGCTCCTTATTGGTCACGGTCCTTTACCAGTCAGCGAAGTTACAAAAGGGTCCGGTTCTGGTTTCCAATTTCCGCATCATTCTAGGTCTCGGGTCGGGTCAGTCTTGTGCAGCATGGTAGTTCGTAACAGTTATGTTTAAGGTGTGATTAAGGTCTAATACATTTTTACATGTCTTAGAATGTCATTAATATGACTGGCAAACAAACGGTGGGTTGGGTCAGGTTGTGTAATATGTCCAAACTGTCAGGACGGGTTGGGTTGGGTTGGGTTCGGTTGTGTAAAGTGTCAAATTGGGTTCGTCTCTGAATCGGTAGCTTTTAGAAAAACATGTCAAATGGATTGGGGTCAAAACGGGTTGGGTGAAAATGGCGGCATGGCTACTGCTGTGTAGATGACCCTTCTTGCTTAAAATGACTTTAGTACTTTGGTGGCTTTCGTATATTTGCTTTTTCCTATGTAGGTTTCTGATTCCCCTTTTCTTGTCCTTTTCCATTCCATCCTTCATCTTATTTGCTTCTTTTTGCGTCTGATCCCTCTTTCTCCGGTTCGTGCACAGTCTGCTACAGAAAAAAAATATGTATAACGTCATACAGTATTTCAAGAATATCAAAACAGGGTATCAGCAAAACAGTACAATGGAATTAACTAACCTTATTATCCTTAGCACACAGAGTACTAGATTGAGTTTAGTTTCCTTTCCTCTTATTGTCTTTAATCATGTTTTTGACATGTAAATATGTTTCTCTACTTTCCTCTATCCACCATTCCACCCAGTAGTTTTCGGACAAAAAAAAAACATGTAACCAAATTTAATTGACAAATGTTATAAGCCGATTCGAGATGGCTAATCTCCCAACAGACCCGTTGAGTGGGTTAGGCTCCAAAAAATAGATAAAGAAGAAGAGACATTTTTACTACCAATTTTCTTCTTAACATTCAATAAAACCAAAGGCCTTACATAGGCTTACAAGAAGCAAACAACATTTCAGTTGTAGTTGCCTATAAATAGGAGTGCTTGGAGCTCTTGCAACTTATCCCTTGACACACCACCTCTCTCACACTTCATCCACCACCCACCACCATCACAACACCATCATCCACCACCATCATCCATTGTCCATCGTAAAGTGTGTGAGTCGTCTCGGGATCCAAGATTGATCGTAAGCGTTCTTGACAATCAAAGGCCATGTTTGCCTAAGTCTCTTACATCACTTGGTGAAGACAAGTGTCTAGTGTAATACTTTTTATTTTTAATCTTTTGCACTTTTTAATTGGTTTTGTATTAATGACTTTAATTACTAGTTTCTTATGTTGAAGGTCATTCTTCCTTATCGTTTGTCCGTGGTGTCTTGGCATTATTTTACTGTCTATATAAAATAAAAGATTTTCACCATTCATATCTCCACGGTCTATATGGAGGTATGTTGGCTACCTGGTCGGGGTTAAGGGAACGGTTTGGTAAGAGTCTTGCCATTGTTCAGTGTATAGATCATGCAAAGGACCCGGGTCAAATTTAGTAGGACCTCCTTCAATACCCACCGGTAAATATATTATTAAGACCTGCTTCAATACCCACCGGTCAAATTTACTAAGACCTGCTTCAATACCCACCGGTAAATATTTTATTAAGACCCACCGGTAAATAATTTAGTAGGACCTCCTTCAATACCCACCGGTCAAATTTAGTAGGACCTCCTTCAATACCCACCGAGAAATGATGTATAATATTTTATTTCTTTTTTTTTTATTAAGATGTTATTTTAAAGAATAGGGTAAAAAAACAATTACACCCTCATGTGTTTGCACATGATCTGAGTTAAAAGAAAAAATTAACTGAGTTAGGTCTAAAGGACATAACTTGTATGATTTTGAAACAATAAGTACAAAACTTGTTAATTTTAAAGATAAAGGACACCGCCTGCAACTTGGTATATAGATAAAGGACAAAACTTGCAATTCACTCTTTTAGATATGTAATAACTTTAATATTGTGTATAATAATTAGATTAACATGTGTAGATTAGAAAGATTAATCCTACAAGTGAGGTTAAAACATAAATATAATTGCATATATCACAAAATAAACATCACCTATAAGTGGCAACACCATTCAGGACTAGAAGGCTTGAAATTGCATTCAAGATCACTACCGATGATTATTATGCGTTAAAAGGAATACACTCATAGGAAACCAAAATTAAGTTAGTGTACTTTTAAGTCTTTAACTTACTGTAATGTTTATCTTGATTTATATCAATTTAAATTCCTCCTTGTTTCTTTGGATTTATAATTTTATATGCTGTGAGTTGATGTCATTAATCTTTCATTAGACACTTTCAGACACATCTGCTTTTTTGGCTCAACCTATCAGGGTAATATATTATAAATGGCTTAAGTTTTAATCAACCACCAAAAAGTTTTTCTACTTTTTTTTTCAGAAATATTATAAATTGACCATCCACCGCTCACTTTCTTTTATTGTGAAACCAATGAAAAGTTCAATGTTTTTTCATGATTTTTTATTACATTTTTTGTTTTAATGTTTTCCGTGTAGTAGGTAATTAGAAACTAAGAAGTCTTAAATTATTATGACTTGTGAGTTTATTTATATTAGTTTTTAAAGAGTATTGTTCTGTGATTCGTTTTATTGGTTTATAATTTTAAGAAATACAAAGACATTTCAAAAGAAAGTCATCCAGAACTTTTATCTTCAAACTGTATTCTCGTGATCTTTCATGGATCCGTAGTGAAAATTAGTCTAATCTTTTATCACCTAAATAGTAAAAAAAAAAAAAAAAAAAAAAAATAAGATGAAAGTAAAAGAGCATATATAATCGACTAGAGATTCCTATCTATCAAGTAGTGATGATTTTTACACAATAAATGGTTAGTGGTAGCATACGATTTAATATCACATGTTTATCACTGAAAAAAATAGGCATTTGCGTTTACTATTTTATTTGAGCTACAACAATTCTCTTAATTGTGACGAATGAAATGTGTCAAAAAGTATACGTTTTATTTAAATTTTTTTAGTTTTGTTTATTCCATTAAACATAATTCTTAAAGTTAGCCTGGCACATTTCACATAAATTCCATTCATGAAACCATTGCTAGTGGAATACTCCTCTCGATTGCATAATCTTTTGGTTTTGGTTAAACACATTCTAGATCTCAAATGGTTTCTCTTAACAATCATTTATTATCTGTCCGGGTGATATGTGGAACACAAACCCTAATTTTGATATGCACACTAACCCTTGGTTTAAAAGCTGTAACTTTGGCTCCCAGATGGTCAACTATGGTGCACATGCCCTTTTTGTTGAAATTTACAAAACAAACAAGTCAGACATGGACAAACAATCAAGTAATATAGTATTGTAAGTCATAATCAATGCATAAATAATTTATCATTTATTGATGCTTACATTTGCAAGACATAAATTGGTCTTCATAATCAATGTCTTCACGGGTCACAATCAAAAATATTTATATTTTAGTGATGCTTACATTTTGTTGTTTTCTTCGTTTTGTCTAAAAGTGGGAATCATGATGAGTGGGCTAAGGGTTTCTAGTAACTTTTATTTCAAGAGTACCTACTCAGGCTAATATATAATCATAGATATCTATCGCTTCAATACTGTGTATAATACTTTTTTAACATGTGAATTAGAGATATTAACCATTCAAGTGACAAATCCTAAATATACTTTCATATACCACAAAATAAACGTCACTAATAAATGACAACACCATTCAAAACTATAAGACTTAAAATCGCATTCAAAAGATGATGCGAGGTTAAAGAGGTTTGATTTGGTGAGATTTGATTTTTTTAAAGGTGTGAATTATTCGCGAATGTCGGAGGTCTAGCATACGTTGTCTTTATCGGGTCCGTGCTAGAGAGCCCCCTCGTACAATAGATCTCTAATTTAAACCCCTATCACCCAGACTCGAACTTAGACCTGAAGGGTAAAACTCACCCGGGCCCACCATAAGTGAAACTTAAATACCTGTTGTCACACCCCCAAATTACCACATAGGGAGTGTCCCTGTTAGGCGTGTGACATACCAATAACGAGCCACCAATTACATTGAACCCATACAAGTTATAAATAAAATCCCCATTATTAATAAAACATCTTCAACAAGTTTAAACGAAAATCAATAAGTTCAGCGGAAGCAACTAGGTAACGAAATTAAACTGTTTCAAAACCAAAGTATAGTATCAAGAAATCAGTCACATAAATCTTTCCTGTCGACCCACGACCACTCCAGCTACTGCAGACAGCAAGTTCCCAGATCCAAAATACCCAACGACCTGCGAGCATGCAACAAGTGTATCAGACAACGCTGGTGAGTTCATAGTTTTACGAAAACGTTGGTTACCAAGTGTTTAGTTAATCCATTGCAGTTAATTCCGAAAGTAATGTTGAAAATAACGTTGATAATACCCCAATACAAGACGGCTTCTGATTATTTTGCCCTTTCTCCAATGCTCCTATCAAAGCATTGGTCATGACTAGGTCATTAGTTCAACACCCGTTCTCCCAGATACGGGGTGAGGTTGCCAAACCTAAGTAGCGCTACTAACTAATACCATGTTACCTTCCAGGTAACCAAACAACACGGAGGGACTTTAAAGGTGATAGGAAGAGTATATTATCCAACATTCCCGTTTTACCCAAAAGACTTATCCCTTCCCAGGATTCCCACTGACTGTCCCAACCACCGGGACGCATGCTCAAGAGATGAACTCACCTTTGGTTTGCTCGGTAAGATCAAGTACTTGTTTTATCAGTTAATCAAACACGTCCTAAAAGAGTTACCAATGGAAATCAGTTTTACGTACTAGTAGTCACGTATTTAATACACACATTAGACAAGTAGCGTATAAGAAATGCACGTATTGACATTCACACGAGTTTTAACAGTTAATCACATACCCTAACAGTCTACTGACATCTTATAGTCCCTATAAATGCGCGGCCCATTCTCCTATAGTCCATTTAGGGAGTGTACGGTCTGCACCCTAGTGTGCGACCCGTTTATAGCGTACGACCCAGATTCAATTTATAGCATAACTCAATGTTAATTCTAGTTTACTATCTAGACTTGTCATAGCCCACTGTAACTTACAACCAAAACTTGTCAAGAACCCAAGGAACATGGCTAACCCATCAGGGCTCAAAAGAACGACTGACCTACCCAGGCCCAGCCCTCTTCGGGAGTCCGGCTGTTTCGAAGCCTGTTATGCGGCCCCACCACATTCAGGTATCACTTGATTAAATTAAGGAGCCCAATCTAATAGTGTGTTTAATTCCTGTGTTCAATTGACCCAATTAGCATGTACAGTCCGAGTTATTACTCCATTTGTTTCTATAACCTTAGTTTATGACCATACCTCACTATACATCATCATATATCATCAAACCCATTAACACTTTGTATAACAGTTTCACTAACTAACATGCCTCTCCAATACAATAACATCCATAATTTTTAACAAGACATCTATATAAAATAAAAAGAGAACACAGCCATAACTATATAAAAACTCCACATCGATTTAGAAATTAAAGGATCAGAGTTGAACTCACTATACGGCCCAACTAACCTCATCAAATATCGGCCCATTTGTCAACTTGTTTCAGCAACAATCACTATTATTAACATACTAACCTAATGAATTATCATTCATACACACATAAACCATTCTTTCAGTAAGCCCCTAATATGAATTTATAGTAGCCAATGGTACAAAATCATTCAATAAGTTAATATATTAATCACAATTATCAACACACAAACCGCCCCCCATTGGACCCTTGCTTGGTCGACTAAACAATCAACACATGGCCACTCTACTCACTCAACAAGATGTCACATGGCCGCCAATTGTATCTTTAACCTAAATCTCATTGGACCCCCATGACAACACTCATCATTAACAATATCAGCACACATGAGCCGCCACTTGCATATTCAAGGTTACCAAACCTTTTTCAACCACTAACTTCTATTCTATTGGACCGATTATTATATCAAAATACTTAATGATTCACATATTAGACAGATGACTGGTAACAATTAAGATCACCATCACATTCATACATGTACACATTAATATAGTCCTGACAATCACAGTTCCATCATACTTTATCAATCCATCACAACCAACACTAATAGACCTTCTCAGTTGATATACATTAACTAATAATCGGGTTTTCAACCCAATACATTATTCGTATAGCATGGTCATCATCAATGAATAATCAACATATTATAATTCGTTTAGCAATTCATGATCACTTAAGGAACAACCAAATTGAAATTAATACGAATATAGATTTGCTAACCAAGATCCACGATCAATAGGGTGATGTCTCGATTGAGGAGGGGAAATATCCTTACTGCCGTGCGTATTCTTGAGAGGGGGGGGGGGGTTTCCTGTCGCCGTATGTAGATTGAGAGAGAGAGATAGAGAGTAGAGTTTGTTATGCTTTTTAAACTAACAGGATTTGATTTAGATGATGATACGTATTCACGTTCCTATAGGGGCAAGGGTTGTTGGGCTGATTAAATCAATCTAAACGATTATTATAAGAGTTGGGCCGGTTCTTTAAAAGAAGACACCATACATGATTAAACTAGATATCGGCCCACATGAATATGTTATATGAAGGCCCTATACGTGTAAGCTGGTTATCGGCCCAATGTTCATGAATTAGTGTTCGGCCCAATTCACATGTGAGGGTTCAAGTTAGTACGTATAATGAAATAGTGAATAATGAAATAAAACGATGAAGATCTTAAGATTGTTAAGACAACGATACTATCTTATAAAGTTCGGTAAGGTTCGGGTTGTCACATCATCCCCAACTTGAAAGAAATTTCGTCCCGAAATTTAGCAAACGGTCACTGAGGAAGCTAGTTTTGTTAAGCGTTTTCGCGGGGTGTCACATCATCCCCAACTTGAAAGAATTTTCGTCCCGAAAATTGATCTAAAACAATGGCTTGAAGTGAGTTCCGACGAACTCGATCTATAGATACTTTACAACGCCTGGGAGGGGCTAATCTTGTGATCGGTGGAGATCATGGTATGGTGGTTAGCGTTTTGTTATATCAGTTGCCAATCAAGAAACAGGGAATTAATGAGGTTCGTACGAGGAATCGAGCGAAACAGGGGTCCGTTAAACATCCGAAGGATTTGGCCAGCAAATTTGTTGTCTAGGAATAATTTCCAGTAGTGGTACATGGCGGCATGGCACAACAGGGAAGTTTGTTACATTGCGGTCGCGCGAGTGTATCATTTGTCCAAAACAGAGTTTGGTGGGTAAGGATTTGTGTTGCCAAAACGACAGACGCGTGTAACTGGGACTCTGAATTAAGCCATCATGGTATATCGCTGTATCATCGGTACTCCCGAATAGAAGTGATGCTCCGCGTGTTGTAGGGTTGGGTTTCAAAACTCACAAGGGTATTGGGAAGTAGGTCAATGTCGAACACTTGACCCACGAGATCAAGTTTACAACCAAAAGAACATGTGAAGCTTCTATCGATTTACTATCAGTTAATTCTACGACATGCTTATTTACAAGGAAGGTGAGAGTCAGTCCTAATTGACGACTGAACCCTAAGGCACATAACTCCAATCGAAACAAGAGTCAAATAAAACAGAAGCAGAAAAAGATCATTCAAAGAAGACGTACCGGTATCGCCATCACTGCGAGTCTCCCCTAGCGCCAATAGTATACACTACTCCACGTGCTCCGTTCCCACCATTGTTCCCATTGTTGCCGCTCCCAGTATTGTTGTTGTTGCCAGCATTCTGACTAAGCTGAGGGCAATCCCTCTTAAAATGACCCTCATCACCACACTGAAAACACCCCTTTTGATTTCCCCGATTCTGTTGGGGCTGCTGCCTCTCCTGCTGCTGTGGTTGCTGCTGCGGCGGCTTTGGGAGCCAGACCCTACAATCTTTGGCCATATGGCCCACCTTGTTGCACCTATGACATACTCGGGTGCACGGTCCGCGATGGTGAAACATACACTTATCACACTTTGGTAACTTTCCCGCGTAAGAACCCTGATTTGAATTGTTGCTCTGATTCTGGTTCACAGAGGATGTCTGGCTGAAACTACGGTGGGTGCTGTTGTCTGCCCTTTTTTGAGATTGGCTGGCACTGGTTGTTTTGTCAGTATCGTTCCATTTTCGCTTGTGATCACTAGCAGGTGTGGTAGCTGTAGCAGTCGAGGTAGTAGCAGAAACACGTGGTGGCAGGCTGCCACGTTCGACCTCTTGGTCAGTAATCTTATGTGCCAAACGAACGATTCGGGGCAGATTGTCTAGGTTTGCAGCAGTAACGTACCCCTTAACAGCTGGTGCTAAACCCTTGAGATACAACTCAATTCGCCTAGATGGGGGTCGAGACATGTTAGGGCACAAGGTTGCTAAATCATTAGACCTCCTAGTGTATGCTTCAATCTCAGATCCCTCCATTTTCAGATTGTAGAACTCGTTCTCCAGTTTCTGAATCTCATCACGAGGACAATACTCCTCTCGCATCAACTCCTTGAAATCATCCCAGGTAGTTGCATTCGCCATCTCAATACCCAGCATTTGCACTTGGGCATTCCACCAGGTTAAGGCACCATCCTCCAAAGTGCCTGTAGCATACTTCACACGGTCCCCCACGGGACAGTTGCACATAGCAAATACCGATTCAGCCTTCTCGAACCAACGTAAGAGTCCCACAGCCCCTTCAGTCCCGCTAAAGGTCTGTGGTTTACAATCCATGAACATCTTGTACGTACAAGCGGGTGGATGGTTTTGATTCGCAGGTTGACCTAAAACGAAGGAAGTAAGACGCACGGTAAGATTCGAGTATACGACACAAGGATAGAAAGTAATTGGCACATATCGTACCAGCCTGGTAAGCCGCTAGGGCTTCAGCTACACGAGTGTTGATCAAGTCGGTTAATTCGGCCTGGGTCATAGCAATGTGACCACGTCCACCACCTCGGCCTCCTCCACGTCCACTCATGGTTCTATATAAGAGAAGGGAACAATCTTAAGGGTCGAAATGAGGTAAAAGTCGAGTATCACGTTGAAACCTACAATCTATCAAGTTTACACACAATAGGGCAGAACCCTTCCCACGCTCGTTAAGCCTCACTGGGACTTGCATGCACCCCGCGTTATTATTATGTGTGCACCCATAATAATAAGGCGATTTGCATGCTTATCTCAGTGCCTCTTAACTTGCCCTAAAAGGTTCCCCACATTCAAATAGCAACAAAAGGTTTTTACAGGATCAAGAATCACAATAGTCCAAGGGTAGTGTCACACTAACAGTTCAATTAACAGAGGTTGGTAATATAAGGGCTCATACTGTTGTGCCAAGTGTGCAGTCACGTGTAATGTTATACATAAGTGTACACTAGATATACTATGTAATCGTAAATGAGAAACGAACCTTGCAGTCTGGAGCTGAGTGTCATGGTCGATGTCGGTACTGTTCGGTTATAGTCTGGTTTTATGAAAACGTTTTAAAACCAAGTTCACTATAACCAATGGCTCTGATACCAAACTGTCACACCCCCAAATTACCACATAGGGAGTGTCCCTGTTAGGCGTGTGACATACCAATAACGAGCCACCAATTACATTGAACCCATACAAGTTATAAATAAAATCCCCATTATTAATAAAACATCTTCAACAAGTTTAAACGAAAATCAATAAGTTCAGCGGAAGCAACTAGGTAACGAAATTAAACTGTTTCAAAACCAAAGTATAGTATCAAGAAATCAGTCACATAAATCTTTCCTGTCGACCCACGACCACTCCAGCTACTGCAGACAGCAAGTTCCCAGATCCAAAATACCCAACGACCTGCGAGCATGCAACAAGTGTATCAGACAACGCTGGTGAGTTCATAGTTTTACGAAAACGTTGGTTACCAAGTGTTTAGTTAATCCATTGCAGTTAATTCCGAAAGTAATGTTGAAAATAACGTTGATAATACCCCAATACAAGACGGCTTCTGATTATTTTGCCCTTTCTCCAATGCTCCTATCAAAGCATTGGTCATGACTAGGTCATTAGTTCAACACCCGTTCTCCCAGATACGGGGTGAGGTTGCCAAACCTAAGTAGCGCTACTAACTAATACCATGTTACCTTCCAGGTAACCAAACAACACGGAGGGACTTTAAAGGTGATAGGAAGAGTATATTATCCAACATTCCCGTTTTACCCAAAAGACTTATCCCTTCCCAGGATTCCCACTGACTGTCCCAACCACCGGGACGCATGCTCAAGAGATGAACTCACCTTTGGTTTGCTCGGTAAGATCAAGTACTTGTTTTATCAGTTAATCAAACACGTCCTAAAAGAGTTACCAATGGAAATCAGTTTTACGTACTAGTAGTCACGTATTTAATACACACATTAGACAAGTAGCGTATAAGAAATGCACGTATTGACATTCACACGAGTTTTAACAGTTAATCACATACCCTAACAGTCTACTGACATCTTATAGTCCCTATAAATGCGCGGCCCATTCTCCTATAGTCCATTTAGGGAGTGTACGGTCTGCACCCTAGTGTGCGACCCGTTTATAGCGTACGACCCAGATTCAATTTATAGCATAACTCAATGTTAATTCTAGTTTACTATCTAGACTTGTCATAGCCCACTGTAACTTACAACCAAAACTTGTCAAGAACCCAAGGAACATGGCTAACCCATCAGGGCTCAAAAGAACGACTGACCTACCCAGGCCCAGCCCTCTTCGGGAGTCCGGCTGTTTCGAAGCCTGTTATGCGGCCCCACCACATTCAGGTATCACTTGATTAAATTAAGGAGCCCAATCTAATAGTGTGTTTAATTCCTGTGTTCAATTGACCCAATTAGCATGTACAGTCCGAGTTATTACTCCATTTGTTTCTATAACCTTAGTTTATGACCATACCTCACTATACATCATCATATATCATCAAACCCATTAACACTTTGTATAACAGTTTCACTAACTAACATGCCTCTCCAATACAATAACATCCATAATTTTTAACAAGACATCTATATAAAATAAAAAGAGAACACAGCCATAACTATATAAAAACTCCACATCGATTTAGAAATTAAAGGATCAGAGTTGAACTCACTATACGGCCCAACTAACCTCATCAAATATCGGCCCATTTGTCAACTTGTTTCAGCAACAATCACTATTATTAACATACTAACCTAATGAATTATCATTCATACACACATAAACCATTCTTTCAGTAAGCCCCTAATATGAATTTATAGTAGCCAATGGTACAAAATCATTCAATAAGTTAATATATTAATCACAATTATCAACACACAAACCGCCCCCCATTGGACCCTTGCTTGGTCGACTAAACAATCAACACATGGCCACTCTACTCACTCAACAAGATGTCACATGGCCGCCAATTGTATCTTTAACCTAAATCTCATTGGACCCCCATGACAACACTCATCATTAACAATATCAGCACACATGAGCCGCCACTTGCATATTCAAGGTTACCAAACCTTTTTCAACCACTAACTTCTATTCTATTGGACCGATTATTATATCAAAATACTTAATGATTCACATATTAGACAGATGACTGGTAACAATTAAGATCACCATCACATTCATACATGTACACATTAATATAGTCCTGACAATCACAGTTCCATCATACTTTATCAATCCATCACAACCAACACTAATAGACCTTCTCAGTTGATATACATTAACTAATAATCGGGTTTTCAACCCAATACATTATTCGTATAGCATGGTCATCATCAATGAATAATCAACATATTATAATTCGTTTAGCAATTCATGATCACTTAAGGAACAACCAAATTGAAATTAATACGAATATAGATTTGCTAACCAAGATCCACGATCAATAGGGTGATGTCTCGATTGAGGAGGGGAAATATCCTTACTGCCGTGCGTATTCTTGAGAGGGGGGGGGGGGGTTTCCTGTCGCCGTATGTAGATTGAGAGAGAGAGATAGAGAGTAGAGTTTGTTATGCTTTTTAAACTAACAGGATTTGATTTAGATGATGATACGTATTCACGTTCCTATAGGGGCAAGGGTTGTTGGGCTGATTAAATCAATCTAAACGATTATTATAAGAGTTGGGCCGGTTCTTTAAAAGAAGACACCATACATGATTAAACTAGATATCGGCCCACATGAATATGTTATATGAAGGCCCTATACGTGTAAGCTGGTTATCGGCCCAATGTTCATGAATTAGTGTTCGGCCCAATTCACATGTGAGGGTTCAAGTTAGTACGTATAATGAAATAGTGAATAATGAAATAAAACGATGAAGATCTTAAGATTGTTAAGACAACGATACTATCTTATAAAGTTCGGTAAGGTTCGGGTTGTCACACCTGTGGCCATCACTAGAGCACTAGTGATGGTTTGATGATGTTTAAAACACATACATTTCTATGAGACCTTTAAAGAGGTAATTAATTATACCTTCCTAGACAACTTTGTAAAATCTAGAGAAGTCAAAAATCTTAATCAAAAGCGTAGCGTCCCATTATTCTTAGTCTTGATGATCGAGTTAAATCTAAGAATCAGTTTCAACTCAACTATTACACTTAAAAGGACAAAACGAAATATTTAGAATGCAAAAATCTAAAACACATTTTATATCATCTCATAAAACTGAAAAAATCCAATTCAGAAGGTTGAACCGTCCTTGTAAGAACATCACACAAACAACAACATAGCATAAGAATGGACTCTTACACTGTAAAAAGTAACATGCAAATCTGATGATGTTGATCACTTCATCCAGATATGAAATTTACCATACAATATACATGCACAAAATCTTCTCCGGTGTCTTTATATATGTTGGTTAGACTATTTTAAAATCCACAAAACCCAACATTAAAACTAAAGCATATGTGAATGTAAAAAACAAATATCCTTTCCTGGTATATATTTTCTGCTATAATAGATGGAAAAGGTAAAATGAAACTTCAAAACTTCTCCAGATGCCTAAAATCACTTACACAGAAAGTTAAAAATATAGACCTAATAGGGGTTAATTTTTATCCTCTAAACGTTGTGTTTTCAACAAACTTAGAGATGATGACTTTAAATTAGTAAATTTAAATTGTTTAAGATTAAAATAATATATAGAAGTTATTCTTATCTCTAAAATTTGTGTTTTCAACCAACTTATGGATAGTGACTTTAAATTAGTTAATACTATCTATTTATTTAGCCAGAAAAAAACAATTGAGATCTCCCCATAAGTGTCACCAAATAGTTTAATTTATTATATAGTAAGTATACAATAGACATAGATAAATATGTTTTGTTTTCTGGTTAAAAAGAGTAATATTATATCACCTATGGATTAATACAAACAAATTTACTATTATATATATACAGAATTTTTTGAAAGTCACTATTTTTTATATTGTTAGTGCGATTAGGTATACAGTAATTTTATCTTCAGTGTATTATATCACGTATGGATTAATACAAACAATTTACTCAAATTTTTAAATCGTTAATGTGGTTAGGTATAGAATTAATTTTATATCCCAGTGACACTTACATTGTGTCGTTTTTCTTCCTTTAATCTAAGTGGTGTTTCAAAGAAATTTCATTGAAGGGGAACCTCTAATATTTTACCTCTGTGTATGTATACACACACTACAATATTTTATATAACAATTATTTTATATAATAATTTGTTTATAACATGCATAAATTAGAAGGATTAGCCATTCAATTGACGTTAAATCCTATGTAATTTACATAAGGCATAGGCAGTTATCTTAATTACATATATCAAAACATCACTTATAGATGAAGACACCATTTGGGACTTGAAATTGCATTCAACAAGTTCACTATAACGATTCTTGATCTTGAAAACATTAAGGTTGACTTGGATAGATCATAGATCAGTTATCTTCCTAACTTCCCTACCTGGATCTTGTGAAAATCTATCTGTTTGTTCACTTGATATACATATTTGCAAGAAGTATATATTATGATGACCAATTGATAGAACAATATTGTAGGGACGTTTGTTTAGAAAGGATAAACATGCACAGAAATAGATAAGTCAATCAAGGAGGGACTAACAATATATAGTATTACACGTCATTATTAGTCACATAAATAGTTTATCATTCACCGATGCTTACATTTGCAAGCCCACATACTATTAACTCCTCTTAATTGCTTCACCGGTCACAATCCATGTATAAATAATTTTATCTTTCACAGACGCTCACATTTCATTGTTTTATTTGCATTGATTGTAACTTAAAGTTATGGAATCTTTGGCTGATGCTTACATTTTCTTGGTTTTATTTGTATAGTTGGGGGTTATTAGGAATTTTCCTCCAACAGGACCTACTTTGGCTATATATGCAGACAATAGGATTTGCAATTGCAATCACAAATTTAAATAAAAATATGAATAATAATAATAATAATAAATTGAAGGTTCAGATATATGCTTCAACGATCAGTAACATACACCATACACAACGGAATGATTTCATTATGGAGATCATACGTAAATATATGGAAATGTTCTTAAAACATGTTTTATTAGAGGTCGGAAGATATATTTAGGGTTGTTCATAAGCCGAGCTGAATTGAGCTGAGTTTATCACTTAGTTCCTCCTGATATATATATGAGCCCTTTTGCAATCAAAGTGAATAGGAGTGCAATTAACTAATCAACATTATCAACTAATCAAAATTGTGAAGTGTGAAGTAGTCATAAAGTGAGTAGAAGAGCTTGGTTGTAACATATATTGGACGTGTTTTATATTTGGGACATCTATGAATCATAGTTAGGGACCATATGTTTTTGTCAGGGTTTGTGAGGTTATCACGTTGACATAGTCAATATCGAAGAACCCATGCCCTATAAACACAAAATGCACAAAATCTAATCTAGTTATCAAAACAAGAGATAAAACAATCTTAAAAAAATAAAGCATTTGAAGTCTTGCGCATCAAATGGGAACCAATGACTCACCTATGCATTTAATCAAACAGGTGGTATGCATGATTATATATTAATTAAATATTAGAAATTACACATGAATAAACAGAATCATACTTCACAATGGTGATAAGAAGCGTCTCATTAGTCAGATTTCAGAAAATATTTTACGCACGTAGGCTGTTTACGCACACCTTGTTTTTCGGCCTAAAAACATGTAGAGCCAGTCAAAGAACAGATGGGGCTTAATGTTGGGCTGCCCATAGACCCTTTGCCCACCAAAGATAATCGGATTCTGTTTTATTTTGAGCCCAAGTGTTACGGGTCAAAATAAGTAAAGGGGCCTATATGTAATTGTTGTATAGTCTAGGGGGTTATTGGTAGTTAGTGGCTATATAGTGTGTGCGTTGTAACAGACTTAACCATCGATTGAATTGAGTTTTCCTCTTCTCTTGTGTTCTTCTTCTCTATCTTTCGATCATCTACTGTTATTACGAAACTGTTCGTAACAATGGTATCAGAGCAATCTTTCCTCACGACCGTGGGTTAAGATTCGGGTAACAACGGTGTTCTACTGCAGCAATCGAATTAGGGTTCAACAATCAGATGTGGGTGACTTCGAATTAGGGCAAGAAACGGTTCAACCACCGATTCTGGTGATTCACAACAGTGTCCAGCAATCAAGAAATTATTGAAACAACATGGAATTGGCTTTGGACAAGATTATGTCAATACGGCAAGAAGGTACTGTCAGAGATTATTGCGATTCATTCCTCTTATTGTTCGATCAGGTTAGAAACTCTGAAGAAATGTCTGATTTCTATGCTATCTACCTGTTCATATGTGGTTTAGAACCAAGAATTAGGAATATCTTTGTCGAATGGCATCAATATAGCTATCTTAAGGTGGAAGATGTAATATCTTTGGCTTTGAAAATAGATACCAACAATCTGCATGATTCTTTTTCTCCATTCGATCCCAAGTCTTCTTTTTACATTGAAGGATTGGAGTTTGATATTAAAATTACTCTTGATGAGTTAATGATGGATAATGAGTTTTTTAGGAATGGGAAGATTCAAGAAGTTGGTATTGTTCAAGAAACGATTGTAGACGAAGTGTTTGTTGAAATGCGTGAGGAAAATTCTGAAGTTGAATTGGTAAGCCCTGGTGAGTTTAGAAGTGAAGTAGATAACAAAAATATTATATACCAGAGAAAAGAACCAGAAAATCAGTTAGTACTCAATAGTGGGTCAGTTTCGGTGGTAATTTTTGATGATGAAAATGCAGATGTGGGCTGGGAATCTGAGCAATTAAATCAAACAAAAGGGGTGAATGAATCAACATATGTATGTATCGTTGATGAGGAGAAAATGAGTAGAATAAAGAAACACTTACATTGGACTGATACCGGTTGGGTTTACAATAGGGAATGTAGTGGTGGTGTGATTGTTCAGTTTAAAGCGTGCTTTAAATATGTAGATGAAAACATGGTTTGGGAAGTTGGTGATAATGTAGAAGTAAAAGGTGTAGATGAGGAAATTGTAACTGGGATGTTGCAAAAGTGGCATGAATGGAAATCCAGATGGGTGTGGCCCAAAATTGGTTCAAAGAGCTGTCTAAAAAGGAAGAGAAGAATGAGGAGTTATATAGGTGACAAGGAGTTGTCGGGCAAGTGTGAACAGTTCTTCTTGGAGCTCATGATGGTGCCGCCGGAATCAAAGTTACAGGCATTTCTTTTCCAAATTCAATTCAATACCCAGCTTTCATTGTTCAAAAAGAGTTTGAAGACTGTAAACATGGCATGTGATGAGGTCTGGAATTATGTTAAATTCAAGGAAATCAAGAAATTTTTTTTGTATCTGGTGGGTACGTTAGATAGAGATGACATCAGTGTGGTCATTCTATACATTTCTGGAACTTCTGGTATATTGTGTTCATTTGGTACTATAGGTACTTATTTCTGTTTTAAGATGACAGTGAAGAAATTTTACCACTGCTTCTTGACTTTGAATGATAGAGTGATCAGTTTGTTGTTGCAACTTTTGAGTGTGCTTGTGCTCCAACTGTGGATTAGGGAAGCTATTAAGATGATATTCTTTATGCAACAATGTCAAATGCTATTGAAGTTGGAGCAAAATATAGGTGAAGACATGACGGATTATTTGGACAACTCATACTGCATTACCTTCGGCGGATACTGTTGTGGTCTTCACTGTTGGAATAAAGCACATGCATTTGTTTTTGATACTTGTGATTAGTGGGTATCTTATTATTATTTTGACTTTTGAGGTCAAAAGTCTTATAAGGGGAGAGTATTGTTACGGGTCAAAATAAGTAAAGGGGCCTATATGTAATTGTTGTATAGTCTAGGGGGTTATTGGTAGTTAGTGGCTATATAGTGTGTGCGTTGTAACAGACTTAACCATCGATTGAATTGAGTTTTCCTCTTCTCTTGTGTTCTTCTTCTCTATCTTTCGATCATCTACTGTTATTACGAAACTGTTCGTAACACCAAGCCACATACTTCTTACCCACATCCCTCAATGAAAGTTACAGAAACTGCTTACCCAGCAATGCTAATTTAAAGTGGAGTCAAAACTCACAGGATTTTCATCAAACAGGTGGTATGCGTGCAGAAGCTCAATTCAATAGAATTCTAATAATTCAGCTCACTACTGTTGCTCCATACACCGTTTGGCAGCTCCTTATTGGTCACGGTCCTTTACCAGTCAGCGAAGTTACAAAATGGGTCCGGTTCTCGTTTCCAATTTCCACGTCATTCGAGGTCTCGGGTCGGGTCAGTCTTGTGCAGCATGGTAGTTCGTAACAGTTATGTGAATAGGTGTAAGGTGTGATTAAGGTCTAATTCATTTTTACATGTCTTAGAATGTCATTAATATGACTGGCAAACGGTGGGTTAGGTCAGGTTGTGTAATGTGTCCAAACTGTCAGGACGGGTTGGGTTGGGTCTCTGAATCGGCAGCTTTTAGAAAAACATGTCAAATGGATTGAGGTCAAAACGGGGTGGGTCAAAGTGGGTTACCGTGCTATATTTGTTTTTACGGAGGTTAGTGACAATGGCGGTATGGCTACTGCTGTGGTGGCACCGACGGCGACAGGTAGATGACCCTTCTTGCTTAAGTCCTTTGGCGGCTTTCGTATATTTGCTTTTTCCAGTGTAGGTTTCTGATTCCCCTTTTCTTGTCCTTTTCCATTCTTCATCTGATTTGCTTCTTTTTGCGTCTGATACCTCTTTCTCCGGTTCGTGCACAGTCTGCTACAGAAAAAATACGTATAACGTCTACAGTATTTCAAGAATATCAAAACCGGGTATCAGCAAAACAGTACAATGGAATCAACTAACCTTATTATCCTTAGCACACAGAGTACTAGATTGAGTTTAGTTTCCATTCCTCTTATTGTCTTTAATCATGTTTTTGACATGTAAACATGTTTCTCTACTTTCCTTTATCCACCATTCCACCCAGCAGTTTTTGGACCAAAACATTACTTAACCAAATTTAATTGCCAAAAATTAGATAAAGAAGAAGAGACATTTTTACTACCAATTTTCTTCTTAACATTCAATAAAACCAAAGGTCTTATATAGGCTTACAAGAAGGAAACGTGCATGTGCATGACAGAAATGAAAACATGGACCTAATGCTTTAACCCACCACATGATTAACTGCCGTAAATGAAAATAAAAAGGATTTTCAATGGAAACGTGGGTAATCTGTGATCATGGAAGCATGGACGAGGTGGTTTTTTGACCCGGTCAAGGAGGATCTGTATCACAAAACTACCATTTGAACGAAGCAATATAAAATAAATTATTTGTATGTTTTCACAAAATGAACCTAAAGATCATTAGGGAGGCAATTCGTTTCTTTTCAAGAGATCCATTTCACGCAAGTTATGTTGGTTTCTAACATCAATCATCTCATGAGGCAGCCTATTCAACACTTTTGTTAGGGAACAACTGGTATTCAATCCATTAAATCAACATTTCAGTTGTAGTTGCCTACAAGTACTTGTAACTGTAACAGTTAAAAAATTATTAACACACCAAAGTGTTCTGCAAAAATAACATTAGATAGAAGTGTGACACCCTTGTCATAAAAATACCAAACTTGATCCACTTGTAATCATTTGGTTCCATTTGCACAATGCGACAAAACGTCTGATAATAAGCCCAATTTGATTTCTTAGTTGACTTTTGCTTATGACCTGAATTTACCATATCATTATTTAGATTTCCTGCCATATACATCAGATATTGGCTAGCAGCAATCTGATTTTGACTACTACAAACTTTATACTCCAACTGCTGTTGACTTTGGCCCTCCACCCATTGTTTCCTAGCTCTATGTGACTATGTGTCATTGGGAAACAGAAGTTATGCAGTTTCTTAAATATATATCAAACAGTGGCTGTTAAGTATGTCGTAGAATCTGCATACGTGTTATATTTTTTCTTAACATTCATACCTTTTAGTATGCAGAATATTAGTTGCTACAACTTTTATCTTTCTGTCATACGTGTTATATTTCTACTTACATATTTTGCTTATATGAAACTTGATAATCATAAGAGGCAAATTGCTACATGCTATACAAGGAAAAAATAACTTATGTGCTACTGGAAATTCCCGTTTCTTTTGTTGACGTTTCAGGACCCCATGTGAGTGTTTGATTAATTATATGGTCGGAGCTGCAAGCTTAAACAGGTTAGTGTTTGGGGTAAATGGGTTTAGGACCACACATTACTCCCAAGATGAAAAACATATCCAAAAGGGTTCAACCCGTTTATGATACTCATAGCACGTTTAACTTACCGTGCTAAATAGATAAATGGATAGTGCCAAGGGGTGTTATGGCGGTGTTGCATCAAGTAAAAGCTTTAAAGACTGGCGCTTTATATATTTGTTCATTAGCGTCTCTGGCTACGTTATGAAGGTTGGGAATTCTTTCAGATTGCCATCTACTATTTTACTTGTGACATTGGCTTACTTAAGCAGGTCAATTCAAGTCAAAGGTAAAAAAAAAATAGAAGTCAAATGCTTGTGGTCAATGGTCAAGTTTATGGGAGTTATTGGGTCAAAGTTTGCTATGAAAATGGTAAAGGGAGAAGCAGGTTAATAAGTTATCTGAAAGTAAAATACGGACTAGGGATGAATGACCCTGATCAGGGCAGTGAATGTAGAACATATCTGAGTTTTGATCATCTGGATTTGGTCAACGCTTCTAAAAGGTGGGCCACAGTCAACAAGAAGTCAATGCAGTCAAAAGTCAACAATTGAAGCATGAGAAGTCAATGCTAGAAAACACTCCAAAACAACATGAATTATATAGTCAAAGTTGGAATTCTACTATGTTGCCATATGAGTGAGAGCATAAAGAAAACTGCTTTTCACTTTGGGTACAACTTGTGAAGCAGAAGGTACAATTGACAATGCACTGGAAATACGCAAATGATTTTCTATTGGGTGGTTTTCTATCTTCTATCAGCATGCATTCCCAGGTCCAAACTTTAGAAATGTAAACTTGCGCTTAATTACTCTATGTTAGGGGCCAGCAAAAAACAAACCACAACTGAAACCGAATAGTTAATTGAAATTAACCGAAACCATTCAAACCGAATGGTTATGGTTAGGTGAATCTAATTAACCGACCTTTCGGTTACGGTTAAGGTATCTTCATTAACCGATTTTAACTGAACCGAACCTTGTTTTTTTATATTTATTTGTGATTCTTTTTTATATTTACGATCGAAGTTAAATGTTTAGAAAGTATCAGAGTTATTTCTTTTATCATCTTTCTCTTAGTTTCTTGTCTCTATTTATTTGTCTCTTTATTTTATTTATTGCGTTAGCAAACTAAATATCTATATCCAAAATATGGTTATATTAGTTACTTATGAACTAAGTAGTTCATTTTTCAGTGTAAAATACACGCTCTATAAGCTAAAATAGCTTGCATAAGAACATAATTAGATTTTATTTCTTGAAACATCAATAAACCATATACAAGAATACAATCATATTTTTTATCTAAAAACACCAAAAAAACTTATCGGTTAACCGAAATAACCATAACTGCCAATTAACCGAACCATGGTTAACCACCTATCGGTTATGGATACGGTTAACACTTTTAGATTAACCGAACCAGCGGTTAACCGAACTGGCGGTTAGCCGACTTTGCACACCCCTACTTTGTGTCGTTTAACATTTTAATTATTATTTTAAGTATTTACTTGTTTCAAGTTTGGTCTTTTTTTTTTTTTTGAACAGTGAACTTCATGTATAAGGTTACCAAACTCTTCAAATCGGAGAGTCCCGTATTGCCCCACTATGTCTAGACTATGTTATCTTAACCGGGCCCACGTTGCCTTCAAAGTTGGCTTTTTTGGGCGTTACCCCAGGAAACCATACTGCCGGCTGCCACTTGACAGTCGTTGTGCCACCACAAGCAGAACTCTCTGACGCAACACACGGTTGGACGAAAACCCGGTTGGGCTCGGGAATCGAGCTGACAACCTCACACAAGGCTTAGTCCAAATCCTTTATTGCCTATATCCGCCCTAATATGACACATAGGGCTACAAACGAACCAAACGTTCAGTGAACAGTTCATGAACCGTTCGGCGGGAAGTTCGTTTGTGTTCGTTTGTTTATTAAACAAACGAACACGAACAAGAAATTTCGTTCGTTTAGTTAAATGAACAAACATGAACAGATGTCGTGTTCGTTCGTTTATGTTCGTGAACGTTCGGTAACGTGTTCGTTTGTGTTCGATAGTTCATTAGTGTTTTTAGTTTTTATATTTATTTAAATACTTCAAAATTATGACAAATTAAATATCTAATAAGTGTCAGTGTATTATATATTCTGTTCATGAACGATTGTTTGTGTTTGTTTATTTCCATTTGTGTTCATGAACATTAGTTTGTGCTCATTTTTGTTCGTGAACGTTCGTTTTTGTTCGTTACCTAAAATTAACAAACAAACACAAACGAACACGAACAAGTTCATTTCCTTAACAAATGAACACGAACATAAAATCTCGTTCGATAAGTGTTCGTGAACGGTTCGCGAACACATATATTTCTTAACAAACGAACACGAACAAAGTCTTGTTCGTGTTCGTTCGGTTCGTTTGCAGCCCTAATGACACAAGTGGGAATTGAACTTGAGAGTCTCGATTGGAAAACTCAAGCCTCCTACCACTAAGCCACAAGTGGGGGATAACTAAGTTTGGTCTATCAATCTGGATTTATTTATTTATTATTTATAGAATTGGTGAAATTGCCCCAACTCCATGGGATAATAGCCCCTCTCGAGTCTAAACGCCGAGCACATTGACTATCCATAGAAAAACCAATGAAACTGGTGTTTTTCATCCATAAAAATATATCTCAACACAAGGCGACATAATCATAATATATGTGTCGTACTTTATGCACATCATGAAATTAGCAAGACACTAATGTAGAAATCTTATTCGAGGAGAAGAAATACAAAATTAAAGGGTGTTGAGAGGATGAGGAAAATATTATAAATTATGGCATGTATACACCACTTACCAAGTAAAATATTTATGTGTTTTCTCTTATTTTATATAACCGATTACATAAACATGTAGGAAGTTTCTTGTAAATACTTCAATTGTTCAAATATAAAAAGAAACACGTTAAGTTGACCTTGACTTCTCATATATACACATACACATACTTATCTAAACTCATCACACCCCACATCATCGGAAAACCTTCTTCTCCAGCTAAAAATGAGTTACAGCGGCTACTCTCCAGCTCCCTCGGCTATATTTGAACGCTCGCCCAGCATCGATCCCACGAAGCACGTCAGCTACGCATCCGAGCCAACAGCTCCGACCGCCTCATCTGTTCATAATGGACGCTCCGAACCTCAGTTGACCGCAACTAGTCAGAGCTTGGTGCCTCCGGGACAAGAAGATGTACGCCAACCGATGAAGTCAGCTAATCAAATTAGCGACAGTGGGTTGAATTCAACCAGTTATGGTCAACCACCGGGGCGTTCAGGTGAAGTGCACAATAACATGTCTGCAAATGAAGTCGCCAGCAAAGTTGCTAGTGAAGCAAAAGCGCCCACGTTCACCCCTACTGTTGAACGAGATCAGAGCAACAAGGGAGAATCGGATGAAGCTGAGGCGGATAATGATAATCAACAACAGGAGCATGTCGGAGTGAGTATGGTTGGAAAGAAGTTCAAGCCGGTTAACCCGGAGGCATACTATGTGGAGGATGAGGATGATGATGATGAATATTAGCTAGATGATCCATCTTACTGATTTTAATTTGTCTTAAATGTTTGCTTTAAGTGTGAGATCAAAAGAAAATTCCTATTTGTATTTCTCTTCACTAATGATTGTTGTTTTGGTCAACGTTTGAACAATTATTTTTATGGGAACGATTCTGACATGTTATAGGAGTCGTATGGTATCTAAACATAAGGGGATGCACGAATAATCGAGATTTGGTTTCGGGGCTTTATAATGCGCTTTATTCGGTTTGGATCCTAACCGTAGCCAAATTGCTTGTTCAGTTTTTGGTTTGCTTATCAGCTCCACAAATCTTGCTTATCCAATCGAGTACAACAAATAATAACCGGTTTAATCAGTTGAAATTGAATTCGGTTCGGTTGGACACATTTCTAGTTCCGATTCGTTATTAGTTAGGCCCAAAAAAGTTTGTAAACCCTATAAAATGATATCCGAACCAATGAACATCCCTAGATATAGTGGGAGACAGAAATAAGGCACACTTCTACTGTTTTTTTATTCCTGAGAATTGGATTGCTAACTTTTTTTTTGCAGCAGCCACTCATTTTGACTTGAAATGAACTGAATCACTCAGTTTTGTTGCTAACTTCGGTTCACTTTTTTCAACAAAATTTGCATTTTAGTTTTTCAGATTAGAACCGGCAATTTGTTGACACAACACAATACGAATCCATTACAAAATATCCGGGTTAGTGACTAGTCTAAAGCCTAAATGGGTTCGTGTAGTCTTGTGTCTACTATGTGAATACGTTTAGCTAAACGGGCCAACACCAGACTGTGTTGACCCAGTCGTCTGCAACAAACACCTTGCTAGAGGTTAGTGATAAAATCAGGCAGGAGATCATTTCTGATTGTGAACGTGTTTCCGAAGTGTTGAAGAATGAAGACTGAAAAGTTTGAATTGGATCATGAAATTTGCTAGAGGAGTTGTAAAAGGATCTGAAATTAATCATTCAAGGGGTGTCGGTGAAGATATCAAGCACAAAATTAATCATTCAAGGGGTGCACCAAGTGAACAGATTCGTGAGGCTGCCAAGGAACCTGTTGCAGTATTGACCGAAAACAAAAAAAAGAATCCTAAAGCACCCGAATTAGAAAAAGGCTCAAGAGAACAGGTTCGAAGAACCTGTGACGAACACATTGCAGTTTTGATTGAAAAGGAGGATCTTGGGGGACCCCAGTTTGAGAAAAACAATCAATCGATCACACCCATGAAGTTGTAGGAAAGCCTGAACGAACCTGACACAGTTTTGACTGAAAAAGAGGATCTTGGTGCATCCAAATCCATTGATGAAGAAGCCGATTCAGTTTTGAGTGAAAAGGAGGATCTTGGTGCACACAAGTTGGAAAAAATGCTCAAAACATCAAGTTATAGTACAACAAAAAGGTCAACAACAGCCATAATCTTGTTTATATCTATATATTTGTTTCAGTGCTCACTATAGCTTCAACTGATGCCGAAACTTTACAATTGACAAAAAAAAAGTCAAAAGTCAACTGTGGGAAGTCAAATGTAGCAACATCTGACATTTTCTAGCCTACATCATTTATGACACCAGTGGCACCAAAAAGAAAAGATAACAAAAGTCAACTGTGAGAAAGTCTCATTGGGATTGGAAGCGGGCGCCTTTGACTGTTGTGGAAGTGGATCAGTTTGGCCAGCTCAACACTGTTTTGGGATCTGTTTTACTTACCAATAATAAGGACCGCCGGGTCTGGGAAAGGGTTTCAGATGGTATGTTCTCGGTTTCGTCGTGCAGAGATTTGATGTGCAGGTTTTCGGTCTCGTTTGCCCTCTTCGATTGGGTTAAATGGGCCCCAAAGAAAGTCAACATATTTGCATGGCGGGCTGAACAAAACCGATTGGCGACACTTAAAGGTTTGCAAAGACGTAATGTTCATTGTGGCTCGACGTTATGCAGATTTTGCGGTGAAGCGGAGGAAGACGCGGACCATCTTTTGGTATCTTGCTACGTTGCTACAGTGGTGAGACATAAGGTGTGCACCTGGTGCAAGGTCCCTTGGAATCCAATTTCTAATGTAAGGGATCTGCTCAATTTATACAAGGCCGGCGATGTTACGGGTCACAAAAGTAGTCTGCTAAGACTGATTTTTATAGCGTCATGTTGGGCGATATGGAAAACATGTAATGAGTTAATATTCTCAGGCAAGTGGGCATCAATCGATCGGATTTTCGGGGAAACGCAGGCGACGCCATTTATGTGGATGAAGCATAGGGCGAAAGAACAAGGCTTAAGCTGGGCAAATTGGTGTTCTGTAACTTTGTGCTAGCACCTTGCTGGTGCAAATTTTGTATGTACTGTTATGGTGATTGAATAAAGTATTTTTTGCCGTCCAAAAAAAAAAAAAACAAAAGTGAACTGTGGGAAGTCAAATGTAGTTCCCAACGTTGACCAATGTCAACAATGCATATGAAGGAAGAGAAATGAAGAAGTGATGGAAAACTATTTTTTTGCAGCAGCCACTCATTTTGACTTGAAATGAACCGAATCACTCAGTTTTGGGCTATTAGTTGCCGACTTTGGTTCACCTTTTTCAACAAAATTTGCATTTTAGTTTTTCAGATTAAGGCCAGTAATTTCTTGACACAAAACAACAAAATACGAATCCATTACAAAATAGGTGGGTTAGTGACTAGTTTATAGTCTAAACTGGTTCGGGTTAGTCTTGTGTCAACTATGTGAATACGTTTAGCTAAACAGGTCAACACTGTTGGGTATAATCTTGATCGGGTCAAAGTTGGGTGAAGGGTACGGGTCAAAACCGAGTTTAGCATTAACGGGTCGGTTAGGTTGTTGCAAACTTGGTGTAGCTTGACCGAGTAAAACAGATGTGCACGTGTGGAGCAAGCTGAACATTTGAGTTGTTAGCTGGTTTTAAGGAGAAAGTGGACTTGGTTTTTGCATGTGATGGTTATATTTATTTTATAAATAGTAGTATTATCTCAATTGTGATGTATCCATCTTTCACATTTTAATAAAGAAGCTTTTCATTTCTACAAGTTCTCGTAGAGTTCTTTTCTTTATATTTGAGAGCAATTTACTTGTGAGTTTGAGTGTGTGATTTTGGGGCCTAAACCAACAAACACCATGTTGTGTTGACCCAGTCGTCTGCAACAAACACCTTGCTGTGCGGTTGATCCAATTCCCGAGTTTGCAGAAACCCGAGTTTGAAGAACCAGGAAGTCAAGTTCAGGCCGAAGCCTGTAAATGAAGATCTGGATCTTGTTGAAGGTTGAGAGAGTTTCCTGCAAAAGAGAAAACCGTTAGGCTCGCCGCAGAGATGGGAGGGCCACTCTGCGACCACCCTCCGGCGTGAGGATAAGTATTGGTAGGGAGAGAAAATAGAGAGAGAAAATAGGGACGAAGTTTCAGAGAAATCGTACTTGGATTTGTACTTGAAGGGGTATTTATAGTAGTCAACTGAGATGACGTCATCCGTCTGGACGCACTTGAACGGGGGCTCGTCCTCGGAGTCTTCTGGTGTGGGTGGACATGCTGTGGATGTCCGCTCGAGTGTAGTCCGGTTCGTCTCTGGGACCATGTTCGGCTTCGGACATGTGTCTTCAAGTCCCCTAGTTTGGGAAGTCTTTTTATGAAGACTTTGACAAACTATTATTCCAAGCTTTTTTATCCCGTTCAGATGACGTGTCACGGTTGGAGTAGTTTTAAATTGGTTACGTGGCGTGTTTTGTATGGTGTGGGTGACCTTCTCTACTTGGGCCGTCGGTCACCTACATGTGACGGTAACGGAACCCTTGTTGGGAATCGTGGGAAGCGACGGTTGATGTGACTGGCCCCAACCGACTTACATTTTTCTATAAATTCAATTTTCACCACTTCATTTTTACTGTTTTTTCCTCTCTTTTTCATTCTCTTCTGCTGTTACCCTCTCTAGTATCTTCTTCTTCTCCAAAGAAAAAAGGTGCGTCTTTGTTCCTTTTTACTTTTTACAGTTATGGCTCCGGGTAAGGAGAACCTTTCGGAGAGTGTGAGCGTGCTTACCCAACGTCAGTTGGATAAGTTTATTAGAGAATATAGGATTCCCTTAGATCTACATCCGGTCCTCTCTTCTAGTACGGAAGCCATATACCCCTTTCGTCAAGGGAAATTCCCCTTTTACACCCGCGTCTGTAACTTTGCCAATTATAGGGTTCCTTTTTCGCGTTTTCTGATTAGGGTTTTGCAGTTTTTTAGAGTTCACGTTTGTCAGGTTAACCCATTCGGCCTTAGCCGTGTTAACCATTTTGAGATTTCTTGTCGAGCCCTCGATAAGAAACCGGATTTGAACGTTTTCCGGTACTTTTATGAGTTTATCTCGGCCGGAGACTGGTACACTTTTGCACACCGGAAGAATGTCCCATCTCCGTCTTCCAACGAGCGGTCTAGTTTAAAAAACTGGAAAGATAACTTCTTTTGGTTAGACGACCGTTGTCTTCCGGAGGACATGAGGTGGCGTTTTAAGGACCAGTCTATGTCGTTTGACCTTGACGAAAACTTTGTTTTTAACGAAAGCTTAGTCCGTGCTTTGATTGAGCATCAGTCCCCTATTCGTCCTCTTCCCGAGCATTTCCTTTGGTTAGGTCGAGTCAGTTTTTCGTGGGCCCGGGGGGATAAGGATTGGCCGATTATACGCCGGAAGAGTGATCGTAAGTTCTGGTTCTTTATACCCCCTTCGGCTCTTTTATTTGATGGTTTTGCTAACTCTTTGTTTACTTTGGAAATGCAGGTGCTGCGATGTCGCTTCTTGATGCCTTAAAGGTTCCGAGCATGGACTCCTTCGACTTTGATTTTGAGCAGCAAGAGGACGTTCCGTTCATGAAGCAGGTAGCACCCTCTGCTCATCCCGTTCGTGGTCAGGCGGATACGAACATACCCGTATCGTCTGCTGCTGAAACGACCTCTTCTGTTCCGAAGGACTCTTCTAAACAAGCCATTGCTGAAGCGGTTTCTCATATGCCGGCATCTTCTAAGGAGGCGGGAGGTTCGTCCGGATCTCATGCTGGGCAAAAGTCCATTCTTGACGACGTGGATGATGATCCGGAGATACGCAGTCTGGACGAGGCACTTCTGAATCAGCCTTTATCTCTGAAGAGTAAAAATGTTGGAGCGGACACTGATCTGGTGATCCGGTCCCGCAAGAGAAAGGGTGAATCGGCTCAGGTACGCTCTTTTGATTCTCTCCCCATGCCAAGATTGAAGAAGTCGAAGGGGAGTTCCTATTCTGAAGGCACTGTTATGGAGGAGCTCGATGAACATCTTTCTGGGGGTAAGAGTTCAAGGGAAGAAGCGGCCTTAGCCCGCAGTAGACCGACTCCGGCTTATTCAGGTGGTTTTGTCCCTGATAGCGAGGTGGAGAGTATGGAGACGGAGAATCCGGTGGGCGTGGATAAGGGTAAAGCCCATAGTGAGCCGAAGGTGGTCACTTTTTCAGGTACGCACTTGGGCTCTTCTCTGGGTCCGGACTTTTTTATGGATGATGAGGAAGATCAAGTGTCTTCGCTTCCCTCATCTTGGTTCGGACCTGAGTTGATGTCCTTTTTTCGATATGCAGATCTGTTCTCAGAAGATATGGAGATTGACCCATCCACTGCTGAGGAGAAGTTTATACCCGACTGGGACATTCGGAACAAAGATACGGTCCTGGATGTTTTGACCGCTAAGATGATGCTCTTCAACATAAATACTCCGATGGACCATGTTCGAAGTCGGAAGATGAAAAACCCGGATCTAGGGGCCGCGGTTTTGACTAACCAAGCTCAGTCTAACATATTCGTGACAGAACTTTATCGTAGGTGGGTTGAAGCGGAGTCTGTGCGGGAGAATTTGGAGAAGGAAGTCCGTTCTTTGAAGCGTAAAGTTCTTAAGAGCCCGGAGGTGGAAAAGAAGGTAGCCCAGCTAACTCAAGACCTTCGGACTCAACAAGAAAAGGTCGCATCTTTGATGGCTCAGAATCAATCATCGCAGGCGGCTGCCGCGGCCGCTGCTGAGGACAGGGATAAGATCTCTTCGGAATTCAAGGTATTTTCTGAGTCCATGAAACAGAAGGATGAAGAGCACAAAGCGGTTTTGGTGAAGATGGAGGAGTCTCTCAGCGGTGCCCGTCTTGCGTACGAGAGTATGATGGCTGGTACGCTCGTATTTCCGTTTTACTAAATTCTTACTTCTTCTATTTTCTCTAACTTTTTTCCCAGAGCGTGATGTGTTCAAAACAGGGGAAGCTGATTTGAAGGGTCGTCTGGAGGAGATGGAGGTAGAGAATGCTTCTCTGAGAACGGAAGTCACGGACCTCCGTGAGACGAAGGTTTGGATGCTTACGGAAGGTGCCCAGCTTCTAGCGAAGAATATTCACAAAGGCAAGGAGATGACTGCTGCCGTGGCTGGGGTTAATAATGCGATGAGCGCGGTTGGTATTAACTCGGGCTTGCACTCCGGCTACGTTCATGCTTTGCAGAAAAAGACTCCTTTCAAAGAGATTCCACTGTTGAATCGTAATGCTACGGAGGAGCTGAAGGTGGCGGTCGCTTGTTTTGATACTCTCAAGTTCCCAGTAATAGAAGACCTTCCGAAGCTTAGTGACGCGCCCCTTCCTGAAATTAAGAAGGCCCTTCGCTTTGCTAGCGGTGACTTGCCGAATGAATGAGGTGGACATGCCCGGTTTTTTGGGGTATGCACCTTAGATATTTTTTAGGTAGTCCAGATGAATGTAAAGCTCGTCCAGCGTTTTGACAGATGTCCTGCTTTTCTGGACTTGTAATGATGTTCTTACTTTTGTTTGTTTGTTATCCTTTTGTGAATGGTATTAAAACTTATTCCGGTTGCTTATGTCCGGTTTATATTTGATGTAACTACTTTTCACATGCGTCCATGTTAATGGTGTACATTTTGAATTTTTCTAGAACGTTCTTTTGTTAAATGCGGATCCGATTTTGTCTTATTAAGGATAACTTGAAGGTCATACGAACAATGCCAGTTCGTCTTTTCCTTTTAGGGTTAGATCCCTGGGTTCGGCCGATGAGTGTTTGTGAGTTGCAACTTTTTAACATTTTATTTATTAGGTTCGGAACTTGAATTTTTCCGATGGATGCAAAGTAAGAAATATTTTTAATCAATCCGCGGGTACTACCCTCCGCGGTTCTTGTAATTTAACTGGTGCGGGAAAAAACATCTGCTTTACAGGAAAATTAAAATATGACGGAGCTCATAGCTTCCGTTTTACAATTATTTGTTTAAAAACCTTCTAAAGATAACACTTTTTAAGGTGCACTCCGTTCCAAGTACGCGGAACGGAGGTTCCATCCATCTTGTTTAAAGTGTATGCGCCGTCTTTTCCTGCTGTTTTGATCTGATAGGGCCCTTCCCACTTGGGGGCTAACTTCCCTGTTCCTTCAGCTAAACTTGCTTCATTGTTCCGCATAACATATTCTCCGATCTTGAACCGGGTTTCCTTAACTTTGGAGTTGTAGTGTTTTTCCAACTCTTTTTTATATTTGGCTTCCCGGATTGCCGCGAGTTCCCTCCTCTCTTCGATTAAATCGAGGTTTAAACGGAGTTCTCTTTCGTTTTCTTGCTGGCTTAATTGTATGCGGGGCGTGGGGATCCCTACCTCTGCGGGTATGACAGCTTCGGTGCCGTATGTCAAGCTGAAAGGAGTTTCTTTGTTGCTTGTTTTAGGCATGGTTCGGTGTGCCCATAGGACATGCGGAAGTTCGTCTGCCCATGAAACGCCTTCCTTCCCTAACCGTTTTTTAATTCCTTCCACGATACTTCGGTTGGTTCTTTCCACTTGCCCGTTGGCCTGGGGATGGGCCACCGAAGCGAAGCTCTGTTCGATGTTCATTCTTTGGCACCATGTTTTAAACGGCTTCTCCGCAAACTGTTTACCATTGTCGCTCACTATGCAAAGAGGCATTCCGAACCTGCACACTATGTTTTCCCATGCGAACCTCAGCACTTGGTCTCCTGTAATCGTCCGGAGGGGCTTAGCTTCAACCCATTTAGTAAAGTAGTCGATGGCGACCAGTAGAAATCTTACTCCTCCGGTGGAGACGGGGAAAGGACCTACGATGTCAATTCCCCATTTCTGGAATGGCCAAGCCGAGGTTACAGGTACGAGATTGTTTTTGGCACGATGACTCACAGGAGCGTGGCGTTGGCAGTCTTCGCATGACTGGAGCTCGTTTACTGCGCTTTGATGCATTCCTGGCCAAAAATACCCAGCGTTCATGACTTTTGCAATAACCATCCTTGGCCCCGCGTGGATGCCGCATATTCCCCAATGTATTTCCCTTATAACGTAACTTGCTTCCTCTGGGGTTAGGCATTTTAGGAGCGGGCCTAAAAAGGTTTTCCTGTAGAGCTGACCATCGTGTATCTGATATTGCAGTGCTTTTACTTTTAACTTCCGTGCCTGAGTCTTGTCTTCTGGGAGCGTACCATTTTTCAAGTAATCCACGATCGGAGTCATCCAAGACTTTTCGGCCACGGAAACTGACATGACCGGCCTCGTCTGTTGGATGGCCGGAGTCTGCAGGGTCTCGACTAGAACCTCTTTTGATAGATGGCAGAATGCTACGGATGCCAGTTTGCTCAAAGCATCGGCTTTTTTGTTTTTGCTTCTCGGTATGTGCACTATTTTGCAAGAATCGAAAGAGGAGATTAAACTGTTGACCTGCTGTAGATACCGAACCATATTATCTTCTCGTGCCTCGTATTCGCCACTGACTTGATTGGCTACCAGTAATGAATCGACATGAGCTAATACGGAGGTTGCACCTGCTTTGGCTGCGGTTTGCAAGCCTGCAAGGAGAGCCTCATACTCTGCTTCATTATTTGACGTCTTGAATTCGAAACGCAATGCGTAAGTGTACTCTATTCCCTCCGGATCTATCAGAATTAACCCTGCTCCCGACCCTTCTTTGCTGGAAGCCCCGTCCGTATACAGGTTCCATACCTTCGGTAAGATGGGTTGTCCTTTGATGCTTTCTCCGGTCGGGACCTCTGTGAGGAAATCAGCTACTGCCTGCCCTTTTACTGGACCTCTGGTACGATAGGTGATATCAAAGGCACTGAGCTCTATTGCCCATTTGGTGAGACGCCCGGAGACCTCTGGCTTCTTGAGGATTTGCTGGATCTGGAGATCGGTCTGTACTTCTATATTAAAAGCTTGGAAGTACCTTCGGAGGCGTCTGGAAGCATGTACCAAGGCGAGTGCCAATTTTTCTACCATCGGGTACCGAGTTTCATAGTCTTTCAAGATGCGGCTTACGTAATAGACCGGGATTTGTGCCTGGTTCCGGTGTACTACGAGTACTGCGCTTATCGCAAAGTGGGACGCAGATAGATATACCGTGACGGTTTCTCCGGTAGATGGTGCGGTCAAAGTGGGCAGGGACCCGAGGCATACCTTTAACTCCTGAAATGCCGAGTCTGCTTCTGGCGTCCATTCTATTTGGCCTTTTGCCGTTCGCTTTTTTAATACGTTCATGAAAGGGATGGAGCGGTCTGCCGCTTTTGAAACAAAACGATGGAGAGCGACGAGTTTCCCATTTAGGGACTGGATCTCTTTGATGGTTTTAGGAGACTGCATGGAGACTACTGCCTTGATTTTATCCGGGTGCGCCTGGATTCCGGATCGTGTGACCCATACCCCTAGGAATTTTCCCTCTTCCAAGCCGAAAGAGCATTTCTTGGGATTGAGTTTGAGGTTGATACTCCGAAGCCTTGTAAAGGTTTCGAGTATGTCGTCTATCATGTCGTCTTCCTCTCGGCTTTTTATGACCAAGTCATCGACATAGATCTCCAAGTTTCTTCCGATCTGAGCTTTGAACGCTTTATCCATCAATCTCTGGTATGTGGCTCCGGCGTTTTTTAGACCGAATGGCATTTTGGTATAACAGAACAGTCCCTCGTTTGTTACGAACGCGGTCTTATCTTCGTCCTCTGAAGCCATTTGGATTTGATGATAACCCTTATACGCATCCAAGAAGCACTTGAGACGGAAACTTGAGAGGGAGTCTATCTTCAAATCAATCTCCGGTAGAGGATAGCAATCCTTTGGGCACGCATTGTTTAGGTCCGAGAAATCAACGCACATCCTCCATGTTTTATCCTTCTTGGTTACCATTACTGGATTAGAGACCCAGGTTTGGTAACGCACCTCTCTTATAATACCGGCGCTCAACAATTTTCGTACGTCTTCGGAGATGGCCTTGTTACGAGCCGGAGCCATGTTTCTTTTTCTCTGGGCTACTGGTTTTATTGAGTGTGACACGTTTAACTTATGTTCGGCCAAACACCGGGGAACTCCAACCATGTCAGAGGTTTGCCAGGCGAACACATCAAGTGAATTGGACAATAGTTTCCACAACTTCTTCTTAGTTTGCTTGGGAAGCTGAGCTCCGATTGCAATTTTTTGCTCTGGAAAATGTGGGTGTATGGCCCATTCTTCTGTGAGAGTATTAGGAAGTTCGGCATTACCCTCGCTTTGTCGTATTTCAGCTACACCGATTGCTGATTCGGAGTATAGTGTTGCTATTCCGGCTTCAGTGGGGAATTTTAACGCTCCATGTATAGTTGAACTGATCATTCCGAAGGCGCACATACCAGGTCTTCCGAGTATGACATTGTGAACGGATCGTGCTTCAACCACTAGATACGTCAAGTTGACAGTTCGAACCAAACTCCCTTCTCCCATCGTTGTTGGAAGAGTGATTTGGCCCAAAGGCTGAACCACTTCTCCGGAGAAACTAACCAGAGGCATTGACACTTGAAGCAATTTCGCCTTAGTCTGTGGGGCTAATTGTTGAAAGCACTGCTTGTACATAATCTCGGTGGCGCTTCCGCTATCGACATATACTCTCCGAACCTTGTGTCCTGCGATGATTGCGGACACTATGACCGGTCCGTCCTTGACATCTTCCAAGCTGACAGGTGGGAAACCAATGGGTTGCTGCATCCAGGCGGCCAAATGCTGACTGGTCCGCTTGATGCCTTGGTTGTTTGCCCTGCGGATCATGCAAATTGCCGGTTGATTATTCGGATTTTCTCCCGAATTTCCGGAAGATTTTCCTTCCTTTACTTCTTTGACTAGGTGCGATAGCTTCCCGGACCGTACTGCCTTTTCTATTTCTTGCTTCAAAGACCAACAGTCATCTGTATTGTGACCCCGAGCATGATGGTAGTCACAATATTTCTTTGAATTTTTGTCTCCTGGGTTCCGAAGTTTTGGTGGGGCGGGGAAATTCATCCCCTCCGCACTGAGAATTTCACTGGGAGTTTTGGAGAGATCCGATAAATTGTAAAATCGTGATCCGGAGCTTTTCCCTCTTGGAGGTCTGTCGTTTCTACCGTAAGGATGTGATCGTCCCCTGCTCCCTGGTGGAATCTTATCAAACACCGATCCACCATTTTTCTTCCATGAAGACATCTTGTGATCCGACTCTGGAGTAGGATTACATGCATTCTTGCCTCGAGCGAAAGCTCTGGCCCGTTCCATTAGTACCTCCATCGTCTTCGGTAGATTTTCGTGCAATTTCTCAACTAACTGATTATTCCGAACGCCGTGACAAAATCCGGAGATCCGCAGTTGATCAACTACCCCACTGATCTGCATGCTTTCCCGGTTAAACCGGTCAATGAAACTGTCTAAAGACTCTCCGTCTTTTCTCCGGATGTTGTGGACTTCGGTAATCTCCTTAGAGTAGTGCCTTTGTTGGCTGAAATTTTGGAGGAATAATCTTCGGAACTCCTCAAAGTCGTTGATCTCACCTTCATTCAACGCATCAAACCATACTCGTGCGGCTCCAGTTAGAGTTTGTGCAAACATAAAGCACCATGCTGGCATCGGCCATTGTTCTACTCGTGCAGCTCCGTCAAAATCGAACATATGATCATCCGGATCAGTTGTGCCATCGTACTTTTTCACCGTAGTTGGCATTTTGAGCTTTGGAGGAAGTTTGGCATGTGTTATACGAGCACTAAACTTTGACTTGGCTGTCATAGAAACTGGATGGTACGGCTTGGTGAGTTCCGGATCGCCAATTACATCCATCTGTATATCGTTTCGCGTGGCCATTACTGGTGAAGGTCCGGAGGAACCTTGTACGTATCCAGTATAGGCTTCCGAAGTAACGACTGTGGAAAATGTAGGAGTGATCATTGTCGGGCCCATAGTCCCTGTTGGTGCTTCGTCATGAAAGAGCCTGGTTCGCAAACCGAGGATCTGTTCATCTCTGGCCTGTTGCGCTTTTAATCTTCGTAGAAGACTTGCGTTTTTGGCGAGAAATTCTGCGTCGAACTCTGACGTTTGCGAAGTAGGGAGTAAGATGAAAGGCAAGGTTGTTCCCGGACCTGAGCTTAAAGTAGCTGAGGTCGTAGAGACGATACTTGCTGGTGCAGTAATTTGCGTGCTAACAGCCGTAGATCCCAAATTCAAAGAACCTGGGGCCGCCATTTGTCAGTTCTTTGCTCAAGAAGTTCACTAGAGTGAAGGACTAAGAGCTTTAAGATCGGATGGCGCCAATTGAAGAACCAGGAAGTCAAGTTCAGGCCGAAGCCTGTAAATGAAGATCTGGATCTTGTTGAAGGTTGAGAGAGTTTCCTGCAAAAGAGAAAACCGTTAGGCTCGCCGCAGAGATGGGAGGGCCACTCTGCGACCACCCTCCGGCGTGAGGATAAGTATTGGTAGGGAGAGAAAATAGAGAGAGAAAATAGGGACGAAGGTTCAGAGAAATCGTACTTGGATTTGTACTTGAAGGGGTATTTATAGTAGTCAACTGAGATGACGTCATCCGTCTGGACGCACTTGAACGGGGGCTCGTCCTCGGAGTCTTCTGGTGTGGGTGGACATGCTGTGGATGTCCGCTCGAGTGTAGTCCGGTTCGTCTCTGGGACCATGTTCGGCTTCGGACATGTGTCTTCAGTTAGGTTGTTGCAAACTTGGTGTAGCTTGACCGAGTAAAACAGATGTGCACGTGTGGAGCAAGCTGAACATTTGAGTTGTTAGCTGGTTTTAAGGAGAAAGTGGACTTGGTTTTTGCATGTGATGGTTATATTTATTTTATAAATAGTAGTATTATCTCAATTGTGATGTATCCATCTTTCACATTTTAATAAAGAAGCTTTTCATTTCTACAAGTTCTCGTAGAGTTCTTTTCTTTATATTTGAGAGCAATTTACTTGTGAGTTTGAGTGTGTGATTTTGGGGCCTAAACCAACAAACACCATGTTGTGTTGACCCAGTCGTCTGCAACAAACACCTTGCTGTGCGGTTGATCCAATTCCCGAGTTTGCAGAAACCCTCCAATGACAAGACATGATGTTATTTTTGTTGGGCGTTACGTCGAACAACTTCACTGCATTCTTCCATTCACCAATCTTCACGTCCTTCATTGCCCTCATCACTTCGCTATAGGGCCTTGCTTGGAAGTTTTAAGTTCTCACCAATAAAGGTCGTCACAACTTTGCTTAGTGCATATAGGAGATCTTGACTGCTCACGTCCTGGTAAAAGACCTTTAAGAACTGAAACTAATTAAAGTACTACTGAAGATGCTGAAAGTACAACTATGAAAGCTTTGAAAACAACTGCATTAAACATGCTTAAATAAAAATGGAATAAAGTTGCACGTAGTGGTAATGGAGACGTGGGTGCTTGTAGCATATTATAAAAACATCTTTTGCTGTTGTTGACTATATTGACTTTTTTCGTCGAAGTCAACGTTAACTTTGTACAAAAGTTAACTTTAATTTTTTGCAGAATTTATATTCAGCAGGTCTTCATTATCTTGATGGCTGTTGTTAATTTTGTCTCCTCTAAACCCGACAAGTTAGTTACAAATGACATCTATTATAACCATCTCTAACATCCCATCCATCATCACGTATCGATAACCACCTCACTAACGAGCGCATGGCTCGGATTAAAGATCTGTTTGTGTTTGATTGCCAGCATGGCAAGGGTCACACAGATCGACTCATGGGCAATCAGATAAAAAGTCATGAAGTTGCCAATTAAGCCATAATTCCAACTTGTTTGATTGCTAATGTATGTTCACAGAGGCAGATTGAGGCCGTATATAAGATACCCGACGAATTACAAGTGCCCCGGGTATTCAGTATTTACCACCCCGCTGATAAACAATTCCTAAGTAGTTGCTGTTAAAATTCATAAAACCCATACCTCAAACAGAAGCATATATGTATATTCTGCTATATGATATGAAAAAATTGAAATTAACCTACAAAGCATTTCTGGGTTCCTAAAATCATTTACACAGAAAATCAAGAATTTTACATTTTGCAGATTTAGAACAGGTTCGAAACAAAACAATCGATACTTCATATCTCATTGAAGTGGGTTTCATTCAAGCATTTCATCAAAGAGATGTTGCGCATAGCAGATTATCACTTTGACATAATTAATATCGAAGAACCCATGCCATTTAAACACAAAATGCACAAAAGCTAATCTAATCATCTGAAAAAAGATAAAAGAATGTTAGAATCAATCAGGACCACAAGGCCTCGCAATGCTTGAAATAAAGGATCCCAAATCTTTAGCAAATTAGTGTATCTACATTTGTTTGGGTAAAGGGGGAAGTACCCCTGGTAAAATTTATAACTTTATAAAGGATCCCAAATCTTTTGCAAATCAATGGTTCTCTCATTTAAGTGATCATACTCCAACACTCTCAAAAAGTATAAATTATCTTTGTAGAAACTTTAAGGGCATACCTGTTTAGTGGTAACAATAGGGCACAAATCATCAAACATATGAAACCTATTGTTATTGTTGGATTCAAAATACTTATAGATTGCATTAATGAGGGGGTGATTATCTCTCCTATGAAGTTGTAATCCAAGTTTATTGTATATTGGAACCAGGACATTATTTGTTGCTTCATCCTTAACCACTTCCATGTCACAAAATTACCAATATAATCAGGAGACAAAATCAAAAGACTATCTAACGGTTGACTTGATAACAAACAATTCACCAAAAGTTAATAAAAGGGTATGAAACCTGTCTGACTTCCGAAAGTGCAACAACCAAATTTTGAACTTTAAATCCATCTCATCATTGTTCACATCCATTAATTATTTAACTTTTATATGACCCGTTCTAAGGAAACAAGTGAAAAGTAGAACCAAATGTGAAGCAAGAACTCACAAAGGCATTTAATCAAACAGGTGGTGTGCATCAGTGCATGATTATAAATTAATGAAATATTGAAAATTAAACATGAATAAACCAAATCATACTTTACAATGGTGATAAGAAGTGTCTCATTCAGAAGATATTTTACACATGTTGGCTACTATGCACCCACTGTTTTTGGGCCTGAATATGTGTTGAGCCAGTTAACTGAAGACGGAGGAGAATAGTAGATGGGGTTTCATGTTGGGCTCAACACGTTTCAGGCCCAAAAATAAGGAGAAATTCATTATAAGCAATTGGAATTTGGAACCCTAATCTTTATGAATTGGGTTATGATCTTCATACAATCAAATTACACATCAAACAATTTCTTATACATTAGAGTAAACTAGTGGGAAACCCGCACGATACGGCGGCAACCATTTACAATGGAGTACTTGTTTTCTAATTAGTTTATCAATTCTCACATGATACATTTTTCTTTTGCATTTTTACTTGGTCCAGTGCATGTCACTAACTTTCCCCTGAAGACTTTCATAGCTAAGACCAAGGGGTGAGGTCTCGGGGAGGACCTCGGGATGCTGAGGTTGAAGGCTTCCCTAACGGGGAACACCACGCCCACCGTTCCAATTTCGGTGCCCACGGGATCTCCTCCCGTCTGCCCCGATCAAATTTTATCTCTTGATTCTCTCTCTTTTAATATTATTGGAAGGGGATGGATGGGGAGACCATACCCCTTGATGGAGGAAGGGGAAGAAGAAGTGGTGAGGTGGAGGTGATCTGGAGGTGGGGAAGGGAACCACACCCCCATAGCTGAAGAGGGAACCTTTTCACCAAAGTGGACTAAAGATACGTCAACTCTTAGATAAGTCAAAATAGATAAATTGTTTTCTGATTTCAACTGCATAATTTGTATACATTTTGGATCAACTTAAACAAAATAAGTGAATGTAAATGAAGTTGAGCATCAGTTGATCTTTGTCGCAAAAATGAATTATGCGGTTTTGTAATAAAAAAAAAAATCAAAGTTAATAGGCTTTGCAATAAAAAAAAATCAAAGTTAACAGGCTAATGAGCATCACCTGTAGTTAAACAATAATCTTCACTAACATTGTGTTTGCATCCAGTAATCAACAAGAGTAAAAGGAAGAAACGCGATAACATAGTTGTTCTGTATGGATATTGGATAGGGCTTGAAAATCGATTTGATTTCAAGGGAATTCTCATATTAGAAGTTGAATAAAAACCCACAAATGGATCCTGATGAAATTGAAAACTTGTGGATAAAACTAAATCTAGGAAAACGGACGGTCGTGTGAGGTGCAGTGACAGGTCAGAACGGGTTGGGGCTGCGTTGAGTTCAGGTTGGAACCGGTTATTTAAATTAAGGGGTTCTTTTGGTTCAGGTCAGAACTGGCTTCTGACACGTTTTCAGGATAATTGTACCAGGGGAGGCTGATTCAATGAAAACAAACCTTAAAAACCCATTTTGTTATTGTAGGTAAACACTGGTGTTACTTTTTATTCTCAACTATATGCTTTGGAGGAAGCACTTGGTTATATAATTCCCTTAACCTATAGTATCTAATAATAATAATAACATGTTAGTCTAGATTAATTACAGTATATTTTAGCAGTATATATTAGAAATTTTCTGATATATGTATTCTCACCGTTCTTTAGTAACTATTACAAGTTTCAAATTCACAAGAATACACTCATTATATGTGTCGGACCTGGTTGACTTTCAATTTCTAAAAGTACTTATGCTTGAAGCTCAATCACCTTCTGATAGAGGTGTACAAAAAAACCGATCGTTTTTTTAACCGTTTTTTTTAAAACCGGTTTTAGAATCGAACCGAACCGGCGGTTTGTGACTGGTTACTATTCTTGATCTGAAAAACCGGTCAATAACCGAAATAGGTTTAAAAAAGAACCGGTTAAAACCGGTTTTTTTTGGCAAAAACCAGTTAAAAACCGATCCCAACCGGTTACACCGGTTACTGTTTTGGACTTGAAAAACCGGTTAGTAACCGAAACCGGTTATTAAAAAAACCGGTTTTTCAAAAAAAAAAAAAAACGATTTGTACACCTCTACCTTCTGATATCTACACGTGATTACATATTTCTTAACTACATTTATGAGGCAAAACATTCACTGATAAAATCTAGATTATTATGAGCAAGTTCAGGGGCGTCCAGTTCTATTTCGGGGCCTACAACGAAATTTGATGCTTTTTTTACTAAATGAAAATTTATTATAGCTGTAGGTCCCTTTTCGCGGAGGATGACGAACCTAAACCTTGTTAAACAAACCTACTAGCGAGTGCGGAATCCAAGCTAGCAAGCAAACCGAGTTAGTGGCAAGTAGAGAAACAAACACACAAAGATTCACCGATTAACACTAGTCGTATTAATGCAATGAGGGTTTCGGTTACAAGCTCAGTGTTTACAGAAGTGTTCTATAAACTCTCCAAGTGTGTGTGTGAGTTCTGGACAGAATGCTCTCAATGCTCTCTATCTCTCGGGTGTGCAAATGGCAGAACTTCAGAACTCCAGAACTAACTCACACTCAACACATGCATGGGTATATATACCCAGCTCAGCATGTCTGGTCGAAGGATTCGACAGATGGTCCGAAGGATCATCTGTCGACCACATGTTACACGAAAGATCAGCATGGACCTCGAAGGATCATCCTTCGAGGTCTAATGGTCGAACCATGGTCGAACCATATCTTTCGATCACCTCGAAGGATCAGGTGTATCCTTCGAGGCTATCCTTCGATCTGAACATCTTTCAAATGTTGTCCAAGTCAAACCGGAGGATGGTTGACTTGGTCAACTTACAATACAAATCAGGACATCGTTACATAAGACCGAATACAGACAAAGTACAGACACAAGTGCACCAACAAACTCCCCCTTGGCTGTAGCTTTGTCTTTGATCTCTAAGCTTTGTCTTGTTCTTCTAAAAGTGTAGACTCGTCTTGAACTTCGACGGTCTTTGGTCTTCAGGTTTTCAAAACTCTGATGTCCTATCATGTCTTCAATGTCGGAGGATCTTCAAAGTCTTCACGTCTTGAAAGTAGAAAGTGTATCAGCAAACTACCCGTATCATGTAGGAAGTGTGTTGACAAACTCCCCCTTAACATAAGCTCCCCCTTGAGTTATGCTCGTGAAAAGACTTTATCTTTATGAAGTGAGATCCTTGTGGTGATGATGATGGCCAGCGGCGACTCGATCACCTTCATTCATTGAGTGCCTTCGTGTCTTCATTCCAAAGCTCGTCATCGACCATGTTCTCCTAGCCTTTAGAATCTGCACATGCAAGAAATCTAAACGCGTAATGAGAACAACTGCTTGGAATATAGTTAGCATAAACAAATGACACACGTATGACCATGTCACAATCAAACACCGTCCGACAGTTTGAAAGTTTAATAAATTTGCCAATTTTAGCCTTTTAACTTTCAAACATGCAAATTTCGACCGTTTATGAAGATTTAGTCAGTTCGGTTTTCAGTCAGGTTTCAGGTAGCGAAGACTTGAGCTCCAACATCGTACGATCGAAAATAAAGCAGAAATAAAATCTTTTTGGCTTTTATAAAGTTTATATTAAAACAAGCCTAAAATCTTTTTGGTATTTTTGAAATTAAAAGACAACAATTTAAAATCCTTTGAGTGTTATCAAACGACATCACCGCTAATGTCGTGCTGATATGCACCAAACGATGAAACTGTTTAAAAGAACTAATAAAGGTTAAGCAGTAAATAAATATATACAAACATTCTTTTTGCGAGTTTCGAGGGTAAGAGAATCATATCAGTGTACGGTCATGCCAAAACACTCTTGTTGTTCAGTTAGTTAACATTAAGATAAGCATCCTATAACAATTATCGGTATTGTTGTCCACTTAAGCTCAACTTATCAGATGTAATCATGTTTAGAGGATACGTTAATGTATGATTTATACTTACCGACCGGTGTTCATCCACATCACGACACATTCCCGTATCAAGGTATGCACGAGAGTTCATCTTACCGGTGAGTATACCGATTATCATCTGTTTGACCGTATAAATTGTGAGATACTCACTTATTTTGATTCGAAAACAAGCCCTTTGTGATATAATCACTTATTGATGAGGAACTTGATTTTCGTATGCATGAGGGCACAGGTGCAAGTCCGTGAACAGGTCAGTACTTCCGTACAGCAGAGAGACGAACTTGACACCCGGAAAAATGTGATATTTTATCACTTATTTGATTTGGACATGTGATTGTTTATCACTTATTGAGGTCGAATGCAGTATGCAATATGTACACGTATGTATAGTATCATGGAAGATCTAGACTTGCGTCCCCGTTATTTTTCGGTAAAAGATACAACCATGATACCCAGATGATAAGCAGCATAAAGACCGAATATCTCAGAACCTCGGCAATCTATCAAACGAAATTTCGGTACTAAGACCATATGCCAATGAATGGTTCCCACCTGATCTTCAGTCGATTAAGATTTATATCACCCTGCACACTTTAAAATGATTGTGAGCCTACCGATACATCTTATATAGAGCTGCTTATCGTTTTGCATTTAAGGTTTAAAGAGGTTTGGATAGACCACTGATGTACTATCATTTTCTCTTTTGCTCTCCAGGAAACTCATTTTTGTTTTTCTATTGTTTTTGTGTTTTTGAAATTTTTCGATGTTTTTGTATTTTCCGATTTTTGGATTTACTCCCCCTAAAATCAATAAACTAAGATAAATTTAAAAACACAAGGATATTTTCAAAAATGATTTTCCGATGTTGGTTTACTTTTGTGCTTGACCTTAATGCCGTTTACCAAAATTAAGTTTTATCCGAAAAGATTTAACAAATTTGGAAAAATGAGTTGGCATGTCGGTAAGCGGTGCGGACCTTGACAACATTGATGAGTTTCATATTGAAACAATCACGTGTGAGGTGATATCCGAGATCAACGTGTCAGGTCAAAGAGTGCTGTATGAGATAATAACAGTTCACAAAGCAGCTAAAATATCGACAAGTATAGGAGAGATTAAGAATTTAAAGGCGTATCCTGCAACTGTTCCGTGCATTGCAAGGAATCTAAGCACTCTCCCAACTGGATATCCACCCGGTGTGGACTTCAAGATCGAATTTGCAACTGCTGAGAAGTCTCTTGACAGCAATAAGCTCATAAACCTCCGGGTCCGGCTGGTCTTCCACATTTCACCAGCGAAGGTCTTTGACTTTCTCTTTCAGAAATGGTGTGCGGATGTTCAATGCATTCCAAGGCATCGACACACATTTCACTTTATTCGTTCCTGTGGACCCGATCAAAACCAGAAAGACCAAATTTTCGGCACGTTCTTCATTTGGTCGACTTTGCATCTTCATTCAGCCACATTTTCTTTTTCTTTTCTCTCTCACCATCAAAGGCAACAATTTCTTCTGTCGCCTATCTTGTGCAAGGACATTCCACTATCAACAATCCTAAGACTATCAATAGTTCCTCCTGGAACTTCCTGCACACTCACTCAGAGATTAGTTGGAGAGTGGGACCCAAGCCTTCACAGACTTGGGTCGTCCGTCATCATCGAGAATTGTAACATCCATTTCCCGATGATTCGGAATTGATGTAGCTCCCCCTGAAACAGTTACCGGTTTTGGTATCCAAATCTCTTTCTGTTTTTCATGTTTAACATCTGATTTAACAGATTTTGTTTGGATAATCTCCGGTTTTAAAAACTTTTCAACTTCTTTTCTTTGTTTCTTTTTCTGTTTCTTTGCTCGTTGTTTAACAAGACGAGGGTCCTGTTTTGGTGAAACAGATCTTTTATGGTAATTGTTACCATGGGGGGCATCAATTTTTGTCTGTCTTTTGGTGAGATATGGACAATTCTTAATGATGTGCCCATACTCACAGCATTCAAAGCATGATCTCCGCTCAACAAACCTCGGAGTATCATAACTGCAATAGCCGGATGATGAACTTCGTGATCTTGAGGTACTTGGTCCTACATCACAACCGTTTGTGTGTTGTGTATAGTTGTTTTGACTGTTTCTTTTCAAAATTTTACTTTGTTTAACAAAATCCTTATTGGATTTGTTTTTGGAAGTATCAATTTTATCAGTCCCTCTTGATTTCACGAGGTTTATCTTCCGAACCTTTTTCTTGTTTTCGCCCTGTTTGCCTTTACTATTCTCTTGGGCGGCATGATTTTGTTCACGGGGATCATCAACCTTTGCTTTCAGCTTATGAAGATATGGACAATTTCGAATGATATGTCCAATTGTTCCACACTCAAAACAATATCTTCGTTCAACAATCCCCGAAGCATCATGTGATCGTCTTGCCGACGATGATGAACTTTGTGATCCCGAGGTACTAGGTTTTGAACAGTTTGGATCATTTCTTTTCAACACTGTTGCTTGTTTAACAAAATCTAAGTTAGATTTGTTCTCAAAAGTTCCGATTTTGTCCGTTCCCTTAGATTTCACAAAGTTCACATTCTTGTTTTTCTTTTGGGTCTGTTTCTTCTGACCCTGAGTCGGTGCCTTTCCTTTAGGTTTGGCATGATTTTGCTGTTTTTGTACTGTTGGTAATTTCTTATTCCCAAATTGTTTTCGAATTTCAGCCTTTGGAATAGGAGGACACTGTGTAACTGTAACACGTGGTCCTGTCTTTCCCAAAAATTTACTTGTCGAATCTTCAAAGACTTTACTTATTAAAGATTGATTAACATTTTTAATAGGAAAATCTTTGTCCGAGTAGATTTTATCATCACCAACGAGAGTGTACAGCAAGTTCACACCCTCCGACTCTTTTGCAGACGAGGACTCGATTGCAACAGTCTTAGCGGGTTTTGCAGGAGGATCACATAGAATGTAATTCTCGAGAGGTATGTTCCCAACTTTGACTTCCGCATCAGACTTTGCTGGGATGGTATCATCAGATTCATCATCAGAAGAATCAGCATCCTCAATGATGACTGGAGAATCCTGATTCAGTTCAGCAGAAGACACACAGGCATCTGCTGAAGTATCTGAGTCTGGTGATACATCTTTCTTGTATCCGAGTCCCTCTGCAAACTCCTTCACATCTAGAGGAACAGATGGTTCAAAGAACACTCTATCCTCCTCGTCAGGCATCGCATCATAATTGTGTCTCACAGGTGGTGGACATTTCTTATATCCTATGCATGTGACATCCCGTTTTTCTTTCTGAACGTCAATGATGTGATCCAACACATAGCTAGAGCTCAAATAACTATCTAGCTTAAGTTGGATCGCATCACTTTCGGTTTTCACACAAGCCATTTCTTTTTGCATTGTTTCAAGACGTGAGATATACAAATTAATTTCCGTTTGTTTTCTGGAAACCATTTTAGTCAATTCAGTTTTATCTTTCTTTAACGTCTCAATCATTGACTTAAATTCTTTTTCATGGTTTTCATAAAACATATTGGCTTCTGTGCATTTTGAAAGATCCACGGTCAACTTCTGGTTGTGGATAAATGTCACATCATATTTCTCTTGCAAAGCTTCGTGTTTGCTTTGCAATTCACACCACTTGACATTCAATGAAACATGTTTGTCTTGCAAGTCAAACAAACTAGCTTGTAAAGCATCATGTTTGCCTTGCAACTCAGACATGTTTGCCTTTAATCTAGCACAATTATCACAATCTACAGCAGTTGGTTCATCAACACATACCTGACTGGAATTACTCTCAGGTGTTGGCCTTTCTGCATCAGAATCAACAATCTCTCTTGATGATTCACATTCAGATCCATCCTCACTTGAACTTGAAGTTGTATCACCTTCCACTGAAGTTGAAACATCTTCACCTGAACTTCTAACATGTTCAGAACTGTCATCATTCCCCGAGGATCCACCCTTGCTGACATCTTTGACAATTTCAGCATACAACGCCGTTTTTGTCTGACTACTGTTCTTGGGATTAAGAAATGACGATTCTACAGTAGAATAATGGTGTTGCACGGCAACTGGGGGTAATGGATTTCCATACATGTCTGTGGTGGGAGCTGGCTTTACAGGAACTAGTTTTGGATTGCCAAAACAATCTGTGATTGTGACGTACTCCGTTTTTAATGGAGCATGTGAAACGGGTCTTGCAAACGAAGTACTGGAAGTTCCAAAATACATATCAGAATTGCATGGCACACTGGATCTTGCAGAAAACGTACTGCTCTCTGCAGTTGACGGATTACCCCATGCTGGATTCATTTTTGATCAGAAAAATGAAAACTATATCAATGTCTCAAAGGATAATAGCCACCCGAAAGATCACACAGCCGAAGGATCCTGGTTGCAAGATCTGAGATCACAGAAACTTGTTAACAATAAACTGACCACAATCGAAAGATCAACTATTGTTCGAAGGATCAACAGTACTCGAAAGATTACTGTTGAGTCTTGAACAATAATATCGAAAGATTCAAGAACTCGAAGGATTCCCTTTTGAAAGATCCTTATCTTTCGAGTCAAATCCCTATCTTTCGGACACTTATCTTTCGAATAGCTAACTTCCGAAGGATCACACTTGTTCGAATGATCAACAGTGTTCGAAGGATCACTGTTGACTTTCGAGCACTGGCTTCGAAAGACTCAAAATCTCGAAAGATTCACACTTGAAAGATCCTTATCTTTCGAGATAAAACAACTATCTTTCGAAAAGATTCCCTGATCGAAAGATATGTTTCGAACTTCGAAGGACTACTCGAAAGATGTTTATCTATCGAGCTGTCACTGATCGAAGGATGGTCTTTCGATGTCGAAGGATATCTTTCGAAGTCGAAGGATATCTTTCGAATGGGCACTGACACACTGACACAGATGTGACGGGTTGGTGAAAAGGTGATGGGTAGGTAAGTCAACTTTCGGCAGAAAGGATGTGCAGGCTGTCCTTTCACCACCAACTTTGAAAGTTTGCCAAAAATGACAACAACACCAGTCACCGGAATTTTGAACCGGAATATAGCCGGAAAATTCAAAATCACTTAAAACAATTTTTCAAGTTACCCAACCCCACTTTAAACACTCCCGGTTAGTTTAGACACGTTTTTACTCAAAGAAAATGCAAGAAACCAAGTAAAAACAGGTGCAAAACCAAGTGTTTCAACACACCAAAACTTGTAAAAACCCGGTTTTAAACAAGGTAAAGAGCCAAGCTCTGATACCACTTGTAGGTCCCTTTTCGCGGAGGATGACGAACCTAAACCTTGTTAAACAAACCTACTAGCGAGTGCGGAATCCAAGCTAGCAAGCAAACCGAGTTAGTGGCAAGTAGAGAAACAAACACACAAAGATTCACCGATTAACACTAGTCGTATTAATGCAATGAGGGTTTCGGTTACAAGCTCAGTGTTTACAGAAGTGTTCTATAAACTCTCCAAGTGTGTGTGTGAGTTCTGGACAGAATGCTCTCAATGCTCTCTATCTCTCGGGTGTGCAAATGGCAGAACTTCAGAACTCCAGAACTAACTCACACTCAACACATGCATGGGTATATATACCCAGCTCAGCATGTCTGGTCGAAGGATTCGACAGATGGTCCGAAGGATCATCTGTCGACCACATGTTACACGAAAGATCAGCATGGACCTCGAAGGATCATCCTTCGAGGTCTAATGGTCGAACCATGGTCGAACCATATCTTTCGATCACCTCGAAGGATCAGGTGTATCCTTCGAGGCTATCCTTCGATCTGAACATCTTTCAAATGTTGTCCAAGTCAAACCGGAGGATGGTTGACTTGGTCAACTTACAATACAAATCAGGACATCGTTACATAAGACCGAATACAGACAAAGTACAGACACAAGTGCACCAACAATAGCTAAAGAAGCATCAACATGACATTCATTTATACAAACAAATTAAGTTATATGCAAAAAAACAAAAAAAAAACAAAAAAAAAAAAAACAGTGCAAGTGTGCAACTCAATCTAACTTGCCTGTTTAAACATATATATGAAACAAGACCCATATGAACGCGAATCTATTATTCAACCCACCCCACCTAATACAGTGACGAAAAATACCTGCAACTAAGCCTCCTTTTCATATACGTGCATTTGTTCATGAGATATTCAGTCGAGAAGGTGTAGCAGTCTTCCTAAGAATCTTCCTGAACTCACATATCAAGGTTGTCAGCAGCTTAAAACTCCACATGATAAAATCATTTTAAATATTTATAACAAAGCAAACTTACAACAGTCAGATTCAGCTTAGTCATCGGTTTGGTCAAGTAACATCTTTTCCTTGTTATGTATTTCAGAATTTTCAGATTTGCCAGTCATGTTCATATCGTTCAATTCACTGGATAGCTCAACTACTTGTGTCTCAATTATGGAAACCTCCGAATTCAACTGGGGCAATGAGAAAGCCAAACAAAAATTAAAATCGAGATTAGAAAATGACGGAATAGGATTGGCAGCCCCAGGAAACTTTGTCTGGCCTTTCTAATTCGATTGGGATAATGGTATAAAAAGTTACCAGACATAATTTTTATTTCATTACATGAACAGAAGTTAAAGCTTTGGTTTATGCATTAAACAAACATGGCTAGATTACATGATAACTATGATCATTAACTTACTTGAAATTCCAATGCCTTCTTAAGTTCTACCAAAACTTTTTTTATGGTCGGTCGTTTTTCTCGTTCAAGATGTAGGCATTGGTAGGCAATCTCTTGAAATGTAGTCAACGATTGCGGCACGATTTGTTCCTTGATTTGTTCAAACACCACCTCAGCATGCTTTCCTTCTTCAAATTTGTTTTTAATGAAATCCGGTAGATAGTGACCCTCATGTTTGTGGATTGCAAACGTTGATCTCCCGCACAAAATCTCAAATAAAACAACACCAAACGAGTAAATATCAGACTCTATGGTTAGGAATCCCGATTGTCTATAAAGTGGGTCCACGTATCCTCTTGTGCCACACGCATGATCGATGATATAGTCAGTTTCCTGATTTATTGAACATATTAGCGAAAGCCCAAAATCAGCCAATTTTGCTTTCCAATCATTCTTTAACAGGATGTTTTCAGTTTTGATGTCCCTATGTATCACCTTTGCTTGTTTTCCTACTCCTCCGTGTAGGAAATCCAACGCTCTTGCAACATCAATGCATATATTAAGTCGTTTCACCCATGTAAGAGAAGTATCATTCAAATACCTATCAAGACTTCCCTTGGACAAATACTCATAGATAAGGACTTTTTCATCATTTTCATCACAGTAGCCTACAAGACGAATGACATTCTCATGATTATACTCCAAAAGAATTTGGAGCTCACTAAAGAATTGTTGTTCTCCTTGACCAAACCTTGTATCCAATCGCTTTGCAACAATGGTTTTAATTCCATCTCCATCTTGAAGGTTTCCTTTGTAGACTTTACCAAATCCTCCCCCACCGATGAAATTGTCATGGTGAAAGTTATGTGTCGCCCGTTTTATGTCTTCAAGTGATATTTTGGGGTTATCCTTGTTGTTGTTCTGTCAAACATGACACACCAAATAAAATAAATATATTAATAACTTTAATAAAGTGGTAATAGAAAACTAAATTGGTATTATCTTTTTTTAAATATTATGAAAAACTATAAATGATGAGTAAATTGATAATTGGGTCACATCATTGATCACAAACACTGAACAACATGATTTTAATATGATGATAAATGTCCCTTATAAATATGCACTGTATTGTGTTTTCTAAATGTTTTGGATTGAACTTTTATTTATTATTATACTTACGTATAAGCAATTCTAGCAAGGTCCTAACTTAATATTCAAAAAGGTAGGATTGATAAATTCCCACAATGTCTAAAAAGTAAACTTGATAGGTTGATGCTAGACATTATAAGGTGGAAAGGATTTTTAACAATGAATTTTATATAATTTGAACCCAACCTCATAAAGCATTCAAATTTGTTTTCTATATAACAGTGAACCATCACACAGATTACTTCTAGGCATTGATGTAGGTCCCTTTTCTCGGAGGATCGAGAACAAACCTATACCTTGTTATACCAACCCACTAGCGAGTGCGGAATCCAAGCTAGTAGGCAAACCGGGATGAGACAAGTATAAACACAACCACACAAAGATTCACCGATTAACACTAGTCGTATTAATGCAAATGAAGGTTTCGGTTACAAGCACAATGTTTACAAATCTAACATGTAAACTCTCAAGTGTGTGTGTGTGAGTTCCGACAGAAAGCTCTCAAAGAAACTCTCTATCTCTCGGTTGTCTTTCTGTCTATGTGTCCTATGAAACTCAACACATGCATGGGTATTTATACCCAGCCCAAGATGCTATGTCCGAAGGATTCGACAGATGGTCCGAAGGATCATCTGTCGACCACATGTTACACGAAAGATCAGCATGGACCTCGAAGGATCATCCTTCGAGGTCTAATGGTCGAACCATATCTTTCGAGCATCTCGAAGGATCAGTTGTATCCTTCGAGGCTATCCTTCGATCCAGACAAACATCTTTCTAACTGTTGACCAAGTCAAACCGGAGGATGGTTGACTTTGTCAACTTACAGTACTGACATGGACATCGTTTACATACAGACCGAAAACAGACAAAGTACAGACACAAGTGCACCAACAAACTCCCCCTTGGCTGTAGCTTTGTCTTTGATCTCTAAGCTTCGTCTTGTTCTTCTAAAAGTGTAGACTCGTCTTGAACTTCGACGGTCTTTGGTCTTCAGGTCTTCAAGACTCTGATGTCCTATCATGTCTTCAATGTCGGAGGATCTTCAAAGTCTTCACGTCTTGAAAGCAGGAAGTGTATCAACAAACTACCCGTATCATGTAGGAAGTGTGTTGAAAAACTCCCCCTTAACATAAGCTCCCCCTTGAGTTATGCTCGTGAAATACTTTAACTTTATGAAGTAAGATCCTTGAGGTGTTGATGATGGCCAGCGGCAACTCGATCATCTTCATCTTTTGAGCGCCTTCTCGTCGTGTCTTCATTCCAAAGCTTGTCATCGACCATGTTCTCCTAGCCTTTAGAATCTGCACATGCAAGAAATCTAAACGCATAATGAGAACAACTGCTTGGAATATAGTTAACATAAACACATGACACACGAATGACCATGTCATAATCAAACACCGTCCGACAGTTTGAAAGTTTTTCAAATTTATCAATTTTAAATTTTAACTTTCAAAACATGCAAATTTTGACCGTTTATGAAGATTTAGTCAGTTCGGTTTTCAGTCAGGTTTCAGGTAACGAAGACTTGAGCTCCAACATCGTACGATCGAAAATAAAGTAGAAAGAAAATCTTTTTGGCTTTTATAAAGTTTATATTAAAACAAGCCTAAAATCTTTTTGGTATTTTTGGAATTAAAAGACAACAATTTAAAATCCTTTGAGTGTTATCAAACGACATCACCGCTAATGTCGTGCTGATATGCACCAAACGACGAAACTGTTTAAAAGAAATAATAAAAGTTAAGCAGTAAATAAATATATACAAACATTCTTTTTGCGAGTTTCGAGGGTAAGAGAATCATATCAGTGTACGGTCATGCCAAAACACTCTTGTTGTTCAGTTAGTTAATATTAAGATAAGCATCCTATAACAATTATCGGTATTGTTGTCCACTTAAGCTCAACTTATCAGATGTAATCATGTTTAGAGGATACGTTAAGGTATGATTTATACTTACCGACCGGTGTTCATCCACATCACGACACATTCCCGTATCAAGGTATGCACGAGAGTTCATCTAACCGGTGAGTATACCGATTATCATCTGTTTGACCGTATAAATTGTGAGATACTCACTTATTTTGATTTGAAAACAAGCCCTATGTGATATAATCACTTATTGATGAGGAACTTGATTTTCATATGCATGAGGGCACAGGTGCAAGTCCGTGAACAGGTCAGTACTTCCGTACAGCAGAGAGACGAACTTGACACCCGGATAAATGTGATATTTTATCACTTATTTGATATGGACATGTGATTGTTTATCACTTATTGAGGTCAAATGCAGTATGCAATATGTACACGTATGTATAGTATCATGGAAGATCTAGACTTGCGTCCCCGTTATTTTTCGGTAAAAGATACAACCATGATACCCAGATGATAAGCAGCATAAAGACCGAATATCTCAGAACCTCGGCAATCTATCAAACGAAATTTCGGTACTAAGACCATATGCCAATGAATGGTTCCCACCTGGTCTTCAGTCGATTAAGATTTATATCACCCTGCACACTTTAAAATGATTGTGAGCCTACCGATACATCTTATATAGAGCTGCTTATCGTTTTTCATTTAAGGTTTAAGGAAGTTTGGATAGACCACTGATGTACTATCATTTTCTCTTTTGCTCGCCAGGAAACTCATTTTTGTTTTTCTATTGTTTTTGTGTTTTTGAAATTTTTCGATGTTTTTGTATTTTCCGATTTTTGGATTTACTCCCCCTAAAATCAATAAACTAAGACAAATTTAAAACACACAAAGATATTTACAAAAATGATTTTCCGATGTTGGTTTTACTCTTGCTTGACCTTAATGCCGTTTACCAATAATAAAAAGTCAAATCTAGATTTGTCAAAAGCTTTGGTAAATAAGTCGGCACGTTGGTCATCGGTGTGGACCTTAACAACATCGATTAGCCTTTTCTCAAAGCAATCACGTATGAAGTGATATTTGATTTCGATGTGTTTGGTCTTTGAATGCTGCACAGGATTTCTAGTGATATCTAAAGCAGCAGAATTATCAACGTAAATAGGAGTAGTTAGGAATTCAAAACCGTAGTCCCGCATTTGTTGTTGGATCCAAAGAACTTGGGAGCAACAACTTGAGGCAGCAATGTATTCAGCTTCGCATGTTGATGTAGCTACACACGTCTGCTTCTTGCACTGCCATGTAACTAGGCGATTTCCTAAGAACTGACATCCAGCCGTTGTGGATTTACCGTCGATTTTGCATCCGCCAAAATCAGAATCACTGAATGCGACCAATTCAAAGTTATTATCCCTAGGGTACCACAGACCGGTGTCAGGGTACGCCTTCAAATAACGAAAAATCCTTTTGACAGCAGCAAGATGTGAGGCCTTCGGGTTAACTTGATATCTGGCAAGCAGGCACGTCGGGTACATTATGTCTGGCCTTGATGCTGTGAGGTACATAAGAGATCCGATCATAGCGCGATAGATTGAAGGGCTAACAGCTTCTCCCTTCAAGTCTGGAGTAATTCCGTGATTAGTTGGCAATGGGGTACCAATGGGCGTTGCATCATACATCTGGAACCGGCTCAAGATGTCACCAACATATTTAGTCTGATGGATGAATATCCCAGACTCTGTTTGTTGAACTTGTAGGCCCAAGAAGAAAGTCATTTCCCCCATAGCACTCATCTCGAATTTATCCTGCATAATGCGCTCGAATTCCCTACACAAGACATCATTAGTAGAACCAAAAATAATGTCATCAACGTATACCTGTACCAGAAGAAGATCTCCATCTTGTTCCTTGATGAAAAGAGTACAGTCGATAAGACCTCTACGAAAACCGTTCTCCAGCAGATAGTGAGATAAGGTTGCATACCAAGCTCGCGGTGCTTGATGTAGACCATAGAGAGCTTTGTTGAGCAACCAAACCCGATCGGGATGGACAGGATCTTCAAAACCTGGAGGTTGTTCGACGTACACCTCTTCTTCAACCACACCATGTAAAAATGCACTTTTCACGTCCATCTGATAGACCTTGAATCCTTTGAAGGACGCATAGGCTAGAAAGATTCGAATTGCTTCGAGACGTGCAACAGGTGCATAGACTTCGTTGTAGTCGATCCCTTCAATCTGACGAAAACCTTGAACGACTAAACGAGCTTTGTTTCGGATAACAACTCTGCGGTCATCCTTTTTGCATTTGAAAACCCAACGGGTACCAATCTTCTTGTATCCAGCAGGTTTCTCTACTAGTTTCCAGACACCCAGCTTCTGGAATTGTTGCAGTTCTTCCTACATTGCCTCAACCCAAGCGTTATCTTTCAAGGCTTCTTTCCACGTTCTGGGTTCTTCTTGTGAGACATAACACGCGAAGGACCAGTCGTTTTGTTGCCCGGATTCTCGAATAGCTGCATACAAGCCTGCATTGTTGTTGTTTCGCAACATGTTTCTTGTTTGTACGCCACTTTGCACATTTCCAATGATGTTTTGTTGAGGATGGGTATTATGAATCCTTGTTTCTGGATTATCTGGAACTGGAACATTTATACCCAGGTTGTTAAGATTAAGATCAACAACCAATTCAAGACCCGGAATTGACGAAGAGGATGATGCAGTAGTCTCAGCTGTTCTATGTGTATCCACTGGAGGAGTACCCTCTGAAGTACCATGAACTGCTGTTGTAGGAGCTTCTTGATCTGCATCTAGAAATTCATCATCCTCTGAAGATTCGTTCAATTCGTTTGCATCATGAAAATCCTCATTGTTGAGAGTATTGTTGTTCACCGAAGAAGATGGTTCTTGATTCACAAGAATCGGACGAACCACCGGTGAAACTGTTGCATTGTCACTCTCGAAAAACATCCTAGCCGCAGCATTTTCTTCAACGGCTTCAACATTGATCGAATTGAAGAAGTCATCGTATTCAAACATCCAAGGTTGACCCGGATTTTTGACTGGCAAGGTGTGCCTTTGTACTCTGACCTCAGACCATTCCTCGACCCTTTTAGTCTCTAGATTCCAGACTCGTAAGTTAGGGGTGGCATACCCAAGAAAGTATCCATCAATTGCTCTTGCCCCAAACTTTCCATTAGGATCGATGATTGTGCAAGGAGCTCCAAACGGTTCGAGATAAGACAAATCTGGTTTCCGTTTTTGAAGAAGCTCAAAGCAGGTCTTGTTGTGTCTTTTGACTGTAAGGACTCTATTCAGTGTGTAACATGCAGAGGCCACAGCTTCAGTCCAGAATGGAATGGGCAACTGCGACTCTACCAACATTGTCCTAGCAGTCTCGATCAATGTGCGGTTCTTACGTTCAGCGACACCATTCTGTTGAGGAGTATAAGCTGCACTAAACTCATGAAGAATACCCTTTGAAGTGCAGAACTCCGCCATGGAATGATTCTTAAATTCAGTACCATTGTCGCTACGTATCCGCCTAACCTTCAACTTATACAAATTCTCAATCTGAATGATCAAGTTTTTGATAATGCCAAAGGTTTCACTCTTGTGTGCCATGAACGCAACCCAAGAAAATCTTGAATAATCATCAGTAACCACGAGGCAGTATTGATCACCTCGAATACTCTTGTGCTTGACAGGACCGAATAAATCCATGTGCAAGCGTTCAAGAGGAACTGCCACCGTGTTGATCTTCTTTGTAGGGTGCTTCTTCTTTGTTTGCTTTCCTTTCTGGCACGAAACACAGATGTCTTGAAGATGAAAATTCTTGAGGGGAACACCATTCACCAATTCATTTGAAACCAAATGATTCATTTTGCGTAAGTGAATGTGACCCATTCGTCTGTGCCAAGAGATAGTGTCCTTTTCTGTGGCTTTGGAAACGAAACATGTTGCTTGTGCAGACGTAGTAATAGCCTGGCTCATGTCAAGGACGTACAAATCATTTATCCTTGGAGCCGACAAGAGAATCCATTCTTTTGGAATTTTGAAGCCGGGTTTCAGCACATAACATCCATTAGCATCAAAGTGTACTGAAAATTCTTGTCACAAATTTGAGAAACACTAAGAAGATTGTGATCAAGTTGTTGCACAAAATTGATCTTGTCAAAGCTGACAATCCCGTTAGATATCATTCCTTCACCCGTTATATATCCACCTTTATCTCCAGCAAAAGCAACATAACCTCCTCTAATAGATTTAACGTCGTAGAGAAGCTTCATGTCGCCTGTCATGTGCCTGGATGCCCCACTATCAACAATCCAGTGACTACTGATAGTTCCTCCTGAAGCACCCTGCACATGAACTCAAATGAATTAGTTGGAGATGGGGACCCAAGCCATTGTGGTCTTGGGTCTTCCATTTTCATCAATGACAATAACTTCTTGTCTTTGATGGTTGGTGAATTGTGATGGTCCCCCTGATTCAGTAACCGTTTTTGGTTTCCAAGTCTGTTTGGTTTCACCAGTGTTTTTCTTTAAAAGTTTAACTTCTTGATGATTTGAAGTTTTAGAATTGTCTGGTTTTACAACAACAGATTGTTTTTGAACCGCATCGGTTTTAATCGCTTTTTCTATCTTTTTGACCTGTTGGCGTTTCTGTTTCTTTTCCCTTTCTTTTACAAGGCGGGGATCTTGTTTTGTGGAAACAGTTGGCTTACGGTCAGTTTTGCCACGGGGATCATCAACCTTTCCTTTCTGCTTATGAAGATATGGGCAGTTTCTAATAATGTGCCCAATGGTTCCACACTCAAAACATGATCTTCGTTCTACAAACCCCGAAGAATCATGTGATCGTCTAGCCGATGATGTTGAACTTTGTGAACCCGAGGTACTAGGCTTTGAACTGCTTGGTTCATTTCTTTTCTCGACAATTGTTTTCTTGACAAAATCTAAGTTAGATTGATTTTCAAACTTTTCAATTTTGTCTGTTCCCGTCGATTTCACAAAGTTAACATTCTTCTTCTTCTTTTGGTTCGGCTTCTTGTTAGCTTGAGCCGGTGTTTTACCTTTGGGTTTGGTGTGATTTTGCTGTGTTGGCACGGTTGGTAATTTCTTGTTACCAAATTGTTTTCGAATTTCAGCCTTTGGAATAGGAGGACACTGTGTAACTGTAACTTTAGGTCCTGCCTTTCCCAAGAACTTACTCGTTGAATTCTCAAAGACTTTGCAGATTAAGGATTGATTAACATTCTTAATGGGAAAATCTTTGTCTGAGTAAATTTTATCATCACCAACTAGAGTGTACAGCAAATTCACACTCTCCGGCTCTTCTGCAGATGAGGACTCAGTTGCAATAGTCTTAGCGGGTTGAACAGGGGGATCACATAGAATGTGATTCTCAAGAGGTATGTCCTCATTTTTGGCTACCGCATCAGACTTTGCTGGGACAGTATCGTCAGATTCATCATCAGACGAATCAGCATCCTCAATCACAACTGGAGGATCTTGATTCTGTTCAGCACTCACAAATGTATCTGCTGACACATCTGAATCTGAGGATACTTCCTTTTGGTATCCGAGTCCTGCAGCAAACTCCTTAACATCTAGAGGCACAGAAGGTTCAAAGAAAACCCTGTCCTCTTCATCAGGCATGGCATCATAATTATGTCTCACTGGTGGTGGACACTTCTTGTACCCTATGCATGTGACATCTCTCTTTTCCTTCTGAACGTCAATGATGTGATCTAACACATAGCTAGAACTCAAATAACTGTCTAGCTTGAGTTGGATCGCATCACTTTCGGTTTTCACACAAGCCATCTCTTTTTGCATACTCTCAAGGCGAGATATATACAAATTAATATCAGTTTGTTTTCTTGAAACCATTTTAGTCAGTTCAGTTTTATCCTTCTTTAACGTTTCAATTACTGACTTAAATTCTTTTTCATGGTTTTCATAAAACATGTTGGCTTCTGTGCATTTAGAGAGGTCCACAGTCAATTTCTGATTGTGGAGAAAGGTCACATCATATTTTTCTTGCAAAGCGTCATGCTTACTTTGCAAGTCACTCAGATTCTCATTCACAGTAGTATGTTTGTCTTGCAAGTCAAACAAACTAGCTTGTAAAGCATCATGTTTGCCTTGCAACTCAGACATATTTTTCTCCATTTCAGCACATCTAGCATGCATCCTAGCACATTCATCACAATTAACAGCAGTGGGTTCATCGACACATACCTGACTTGATGAACCGTCGACATTAGCCATAAAGGCTGAATGGAGAGAAGACGAAGTATAAGCAGCTTGATCCACCAGAATAGATCTTCTTTGAGTTTCTGCTGCAGCTTCCTCCAGGAGTTCATCAATATCTGCATCGATTGCTGCATTCAATGTCTCACCCACATGATCATCACCAGAATTAGATGATTCTTCATCAACACTTCTGCTGTACCCAGAAGAGTCTTCATCTTCAGACGATTCACCACCACTGGCAGAAGATTCTCCACCACTGGTGTGAATTAGCTCCTTCACAATCTGAGCAAAACATGCTGTTCCATCGGGAGCATCACCACCCAACTGGATTGACCAGTCACAACCTTCATCTACCTGAACTGCAAGTGCCCGGTTGGTTTGGTTGTTGACGGGTACCATGGTACGATCATTGTTTCTGTTCTGCCGATTGCCTTGGTTTCTGAAGGGGTTTTGATTTCCGTGCTGGGCTGGCTTGGTGCATTCCCGTTTAAAGTGACCCCGTTCACCACAATTGAAGCACTTTACAGCTTGCTTATCGAACCCATACTTGGTGTCTCGCTTACTTTCCAAGCTGGTTCTTCCAGTACTCTCCATCCAATCCTTTGCTCTTCTCACAGCACTCGCAAAGGCCCACTTGATGTCCATCAAGTCCATCTCCTCTTTATCAATCTGCCTGTAATCTTCTTGTGTCAGATTAATGTTGCCAATCTGACCTTCTATCAACCCACAGTACGCGCTCACTACAGTGTTAAGCAGCTCCATGTGTTCCTTAGCCACTTCTACACTGATTTTAGAGAAGCTTGACGTGTCGAGCTGTACTGTACTTGACTTTGATTGTTGACCAGCAGATGATGTTCCTCCATAACATGCACGTTGTTGTTGTTGAGCAGGAGGAGGTGGAGGTGGTTGGATTGGATTTCCATACATGTCTGTGGTGGGAGGTGGCTTAACAGGAACTTGTATTGGATTGCCAAAACAATCTGTGCTTGTGACAAACGCTGTTTGAAGTGGAGCATGTGAACCGGTTCTTGCAGACGAAGAACTGGAAGTTCCACAGTACATTTCTGGATTCTGTGGCAATGGAACTCTCTTCGCCTTCAATGTTTCCTCCTGATCCTTGTTTTCCAACAGTTGAACGAATTCGTTGATATTAGTGGTTCTCAACACCCCGTTGTACTTCAGGATTTCCAAGAAACTACTCCATTGAGGAGGCAAAGCATCAGCAAACTTCTTCACAACTTCAGCTTGAGTTGTCACAACACTATAATTATCCAATTCCGTAAGCAGATGATAAAATCGGCTTGTCATATCTCCCAAGGACTCCTTATCCATACAAGTGAAGCCTTCGAATTCTTTCTTGAGAAGATCATGACGCATTTGACGTGTTGCTGCATTTCCCACTCCTCTGTTTTTCAATCCATCCCATAACTTCTTTGTTGTCTTGAAGCTGACAAACTGATGGTAGATATCCTTGCTCAACGCCTGAGTGAGAATGGCGTATGCCTTCTTTTCCAGATCATAGGTTTTCTTTTTATCTTCTGGAAGATCAGCAAACGTAGTAGAATCTGAAGCAGCAACCTCGATGGCTTGATCGAAATCTGTGGTGAAACGTATCCACAGTTCCGTATTTTGACCAAGAACATATGTTTTAAATCTCTCAACCCATCCTGGATATTCATTCAAATGCATCAACTTTGGAGGTCGATTCAAACTTCCTGTTTCACTTTCGCTTAGTAGAATACTTTGAATGCTCGGAGTTTGATTCGATACCAAAGCCCATTGATTTCCCTGAGAAGATGTCGATACCGGCGACTCGGCCCATAAAGGAGATGACCTGGTATTCGTGTATTTTCCATCGTCTGGAGCCGATGTACCCCACCATGAGGGAGTGACATTTGATCTTGTATATTCACCATTGTCTGGAGCCGGAGTTCCCCACCAACTCGGATTCATGATAGATAAGCAAAATAAATGCTAAGTAAGAATGATCCGAAAGATAACACAACCGAAGGTTCCTGGTCGAAAGATCTGAAATCACAGAAAGTTGTTAACAATAAACAGATCACAATCGAAAGATATAATCTTGTTCGAAGGATCAACAGTACTCGAAGGATTACTGTTGACTCTCGAACAATGATCTCGAAAGACTCAAGAACACGAAGGATTCCCTTTTGAAAGATCCTTATCTTTCGTGTTAAATCCTTATCTTTCGATCAACAGATCTCGAAAGATTCACCAATACGAAGGATCCTAATCTTTCGGACACTAGTCTTTCGAAAAGATTCCTCTGTCGAAGGATATGTTTCAGACTTCGAAGGATGGGTCGAAGGATATATATCTTTCGAGCCCTCCTTGATCGAAAGATATCGAAGGATGATCTTTCGATGTCGAAAGATATCTTTCGAGAGCTCTGACACAAACTGATCTGATGTGAAAGGTTGGTGAAAAGGTGACAGGTTGGTAAGGTCAACTTTCGGCAAAAGGTATGGTCAGACGTACTTTCCCACCAACTTTGAAAAGATTGCCCAAAAAGGAAAACCTTATCTTCACACTAGTCACCGGAAACCTTGACCGGAACTTGACCGGAAATACCAAGTTACTTAAAAATACTTTTTCAAGTTACCCAACCCAACCTTGAACACTCCCGAAGGTTTAGAAACCGTTTTTCAGTTTAAACAAGCAAGAAAAACCACCAAAAACGAGTGCTAAACCAAGTGTTCAAACACACCAAACACTTGAACAAACCCGGTTTTAAACAAGGTAAAGAGCGAGGCTCTGATACCACTTGTAGGTCCCTTTTCTCGGAGGATCGAGAACAAACCTATACCTTGTTATACCAACCCACTAGCGAGTGCGGAATCCAAGCTAGTAGGCAAACCGGGATGAGACAAGTATAAACACAACCACACAAAGATTCACCGATTAACACTAGTCGTATTAATGCAAATGAAGGTTTCGGTTACAAGCACAATGTTTACAAATCTAACATGTAAACTCTCAAGTGTGTGTGTGTGAGTTCCGACAGAAAGCTCTCAAAGAAACTCTCTATCTCTCGGTTGTCTTTCTGTCTATGTGTCCTATGAAACTCAACACATGCATGGGTATTTATACCCAGCCCAAGATGCTATGTCCGAAGGATTCGACAGATGGTCCGAAGGATCATCTGTCGACCACATGTTACACGAAAGATCAGCATGGACCTCGAAGGATCATCCTTCGAGGTCTAATGGTCGAACCATATCTTTCGAGCATCTCGAAGGATCAGTTGTATCCTTCGAGGCTATCCTTCGATCCAGACAAACATCTTTCTAACTGTTGACCAAGTCAAACCGGAGGATGGTTGACTTTGTCAACTTACAGTACTGACATGGACATCGTTTACATACAGACCGAAAACAGACAAAGTACAGACACAAGTGCACCAACAATTGATAAACTGAATTTAGAATAGTGACTTACCTGAAAGAATAATGCTTTCTCAAGTTCGTTGACTATGACTTTCATTGTTGGGCGTTGGTCTTGAGTTTCCGCCACACACTGGTGTGCAATTGTAATAAACGTGTGCAAAGAATCCTTGTTGGGTCCTCTATTTAGAACAAATTTGTTTTCACCAATTTTTTCCTTTATTAAAGGATCTATCAACTCTTCTAGTGATCCTGTGTTGAAGCTTCGTCTTGCTACATGGGCCAGCCCTAGCTCACTCTCCTTAAGGTAAATTGGGTCATAGGCTAACCTCCCGCAAAGAATCTCAAACAAGACTACTCCAAAACCATAAACATCTGATTCTCTTTTTACCTTACAAGTCTCCTTATATTCCGGATCTATGTAGCAGTGTTTGCCAATTGGGTCAAGATAGAGAGCTTCGTCTTCTTGATTTGGAGGCAGGAATATGGACCACCAAAAGTTAACAATCTTTGCCTCCAAATTCTTATCCAACCCAATGTTGTAGATCCATATATCACGGTTTATTATCCTCGTTTGGTCTTCCATCTCAGAGTGAATGTACCTTAATGCGTGTGCAACATCAATGCATACTTTCAAACGTTTTTCCCAAGTCAAAAGACGTTTGTCTTTGAGGTTTCCCAAATAATCACCAAGAAATCCATTAGAAAAATCATCAATAATAAGGATCATCTCAGAAGCTTCAAGACAAAATCCAAGCAGATTGACTATGTTGGGATGCTTAACTCCACCGGAAAGAATTTCTATTTCTGTGAGAAACTGTTTTTCTCCAAACAACTTATTTCCAGAAGGGTAGCGTTTGATAAGTACAGTGTTGTGTCTCTTGGATGATGGATTCTCTTTATCGTAATGCTCATGCTCGAGTTCTGCTCTGTAGAAAGCATAGCCATCTCGGGAAGATTCAATTATGAATTCGTCTGAGAAATAATGGGTTGCTGAATGAATATGAGTGAGAGGAATCTTCAAGTGTTCCAAGTTCTTCCCCACCTGCAAATTAAATATGTGACCAGGGAGTTACACATATGATAGAGAAATAAGAAGGGAACTGAAAGAAATTGAGTAGTTAATAGATGAAGTTAATATCCATCTAATTCCACCCTCTTCGCACGCAGTGAAAGTTCTAGCGGATTTGAGGTAAGCACACATCCATCACTCGACTCTGGAAACCAGACGACCCCTGCTTTGCTTCTATTTCATGTGCCCTAGTTTCACATTGGTTGCCTTACAATGGTCCAGCCCACCACGTTTTTACAAGCCCACAAATCATTTATAGTTAGCTCAATAAGTAAATAAGGCTCAGATAGATACATTGAGTGATAATATGAAACCAATATAAATCTTATGGGTTAAGCTTGGTCAAATTTATTGTTCGTTTCCTATAATAGGCCTAAGAATAGATTTGCTAAAATTATATATTGTTGTTAATAATATATGTTGCCTTAGTGTTATTGAAGTGAAATAAGTTGTTAGACCAACTAATTAAGTTAATTGTTGGTAAGAAAGAGGATTATATATGTTAATCTTTATGTAATTTGAATAAAACTAAATAATAAACTGTAAAATGGAAGTTGAAGAAGTATCTATTGTAACACTTGAAATTATACAACTTATATAACTTAATTCATAAATCAAATGAAAAATTAAATGCTATAAATAATTAGATGATAACGCATAGCAACAAGCATTTTGTAAGACAACTTAACTCAATAAGAATAAGAGAACTTACATGTTAGTTTAATATACCTTTTTTTGTTTTTGATTTCAAGGTAGACTATGGGAGTTTAAAGAGAGATACATAGGATATGTGTTATGGGGCTCCATTGGGGGCATTAATGGTGTCACATTAGGTACAAAAGGGTCACGTGGGCATGCTTGGTGGGGATAGCGGGCGTGGGGCAGGGGCTTGGTGTGGATGGCGGACGGGGGGCTCTTTCATGATACCCAATACCACATATCACATAAGGTCCCAATAATCCGGAACCTTTGTGGTGTGAGACTTATTTGACCCCCCCCCCTCTCTTCCCCCTTTCACCTAAAGGTCTAAGAGTTGAATTTTCCATTAGTTACGTCATTTTTTTAACTCTAAGGCATTAAAGCTTGAAACTTTCAAATAATTTCATATACGAGGTGATTTTTTTGGGATCAGCAAATAGTATTTGTTAACTATTTAAATCATGTATGCGAACTCTAAACTATTTAACTATTTATTCTTTTCTGTTACTTTAGGTGTCAGCAGATACTATCAAGTACCGAAATCGAACAGGTGCTGGTCAATGTACCGTACTGAACAATTTTTGGTGCCAATGACCTACTTTTTGCGATTTTGAGGATTGGTGCTTTCAGTTGGGTACTGGTACTTTTGGTTGATTTCCTTCAAACACCGTTCCATACCGAAAACTTTCTGTTTTTACGATTTTCAGGATCGGTACTTTCGGTATCGATATATTTGGAACCGAGCTCATCCCTTTGTCAGGTAACTTTATGATAGACCGTATATAAACTTCTATGATTTCATGGATATCCTTAATAAATTAGGTTATATTTTATTTCTATTAAACATATTAGAGTGAATTGCAAATTTTGTTCTTTATCTATATACATAATTTCAGGCGGTATCCTTTGTCTATATAATTGACGAGTTTTGTACTTACTGTTTCAAAATCTTCCACAATATGTCCTTTACCCCTAACCTAGTTAATTTTTTTCTGTTATGTTAATTTTGATCATGTAATTTGCACATAAGGACAATTTTATTATTTCACCTTTTGAAGGACAAATTATACGAATAACTTAAAAACCTATCCATTTTATTAAGAAACACCTCTCTCTCTCTTTCTCTCTCTCTCAACTCTATTTCTCTCTCTCGTGAACCATATTCATCTCTGCAAATCCATCTACCAAAAGCTTAATCGATGGCACTATTACTCTGTGAAAATAATACAAAGCTTTTTGCTTTTTAACTTACCAATTGGGGTTCAAACATTATACATGTCAAAATCATTGTCATTATTTTCCGTTTTAGCTACATAAATACGTGAAGTCCTTATATTGTTTGCCCTAGATGATATATACTTACAAAATCGCTATCAGTTACAATAGATTTTAACCAAGTCCCACCTTAGGATTCAAACCCCCATCCTACACCATCGCGATTTAGATCTGCGACCAACCTCACCGCTAATCCACCGCCTATCCCACATCAACATGATTTAGATCTACGACCAATCCCAAACTTAACCGCATATCTGACTTTGGAAGAGGCGGTAATGGTTGGTTGTGTATGCATATATGTATAGAAGAGGCAATAATGGTGATCTGGAAATTTGGGAATTAGGGTTCTTGGTGGTGACGGGTGGAGGTGGTGGTGGATGATGATGGCGATGGTGGTTGGTGGTGAGGGCAGTGGTGGCTAATGGTGGCAGTGGTGGTTGATGGTGTAGAACTGATGAAAGAGATGAGTAGAGAAGTAGGTGTATACTATGTGTGTGTATATATATATACTATTATATTAATTTTTTAAATTCAATTTTGTTTTATTTATTTAAAATTTTTTATATTAATGGATAGAAAGACTAATATACCCTTGTGTTACCTGATTTAACAGAGAAAAAAAAATACTTGATTAGGGGTGATGGACATACCATGTAATATTTTATAACAATAAGTATAAAGCTCGTCAATTTTAAAGATAAAGAACACCGTTTGAAATTAGGTATATAGATAAAGGACAAAATTTGAAATTTACTCATATATTTATAACCAAGTTGTGAGTTAAACCGGATAAGTTGAATTGATATAATAGAACAATGAAAAGGAAAACATTGAGGGTCTTACTAGAATTTTATGTGTTAATCAAACTTCCAATTCTTTCTCTGGTTTAGCAATAACTTGGGTGGTATTAGGACGTTGTATTTGTAAGCAATTAGAGTGAATTTCAAGTTTTGTCCTTTATCTTTAGGCCACTTTGCAAGTTTTGTCCTTTATGTTTAAATTTGACGAGTTTTGTCCTTTATGTTTAAAAATCAAACACGTTTTGTCCTTTATGCTTGATTTTTAAGGACAAAACGTGCTTGATTTTTTTAAACATAAAGGACAAAACGTGTTTGATTTTTAAACATAAAGGGTAAAACGTGCTTGATTTTTAAACATAAAGGACAAAACTCGTCAAATTTAAACATAAAGGACAAAACTTGCAAAGTGGCCTAAAGATAAAGGACAAAACTTGAAATTCACTCAAGCAATTATATGGAAAAATATATTATAAAAACTATATATCTATCTATATTATATAATAAAGTAAATAAAATTGAGGACATATGGAGCGCCATGTGATGATCTTCATAGAGTTTTCCCGCCTATCCCGACTAAATTAGCCAGTAAAATGTGTTTTTAATTAAATTATATAGATAGATATAGCGGTTCCAATATGAATGCTCTAAACACTTAAATATCCAATTCTTTTTTACCAATATGAATGCTCTAAACACTTTAATATCCAACTTTTTTTTTAATTCTTGATCTTGATTAACATTTCTAAACTTTATTAGCGGTTGTGATTGATTAAGTGGATAACTTTCTTTTCAGACCTACATCATGATAACGATTCAAAAAAAATATATATATTTCAATAACTAAGATTCTCATGTATAAATATTTTAAATAATGTTTATCATCATTGTTTAAAAAAGGTTTATAATATAATGAAGGGTTCATATGAGAATAATTTTTTTGTAAGAAGAAAAAAGAAAAAGTTTCAACCAATAAGAATGCTTCATTTTACTTTATTTAATATTTGCATTTAATTTTAATACAAGGGTATATTGGTAACTTACAAAAATCTTTAATTTGTATTCTTCCCCTTTAATAACTAACTAAATTAAATTTGTAATTACTTTTCAAAATATATATACTTTTTCAAATTAAAAAAACAACCTAATTTAAAGTGTAGGATAAATTACGAGTTGTGTAGGATATATTTCGAGGTGTGTAGGATAAATTTCGACTGTGTAGTACAAAATTCTATAATCTATAGGGTATATGTAGGAAAATTTTGATATGTGTAGGTTTTGTAGATTATATGTAGGATAATTAATGATTAGTTGACTAATTAATTAAAGAGTTATAAATGAAATAGTATTTTACTAATATATCCTTTCTTCTTTTTCTTCTCACATTAAATTTCTTTTCAAATGAATTTTCCCCAATGTAAGGTATTACAATTTATTTATTAGATATTTTTAGTCTCGAATGTATATATGTAACTAAATGAGGATTTCAATACGTCTTAATTCTACCATATTTTAATTAAGATTGTATTATTGATTCTGTGATTAAAATAATATCCCAATATATCTTAATCCTCTTTTATTTTAATAAGAAATACTACATCAAAGTTTATTTTTTTAAACATATCTTTAAGACTATATGTGTTAAGTGATTACATTATATTTATTCTACATGTGTAACACGAGTTTATTCAACCCGTACAGTGCAATACACAACTTTTTTAAAGATATAAGTTTTTTATTATTTAGTAAATAAAACTATAGTTATTCAACCTCTATAATACATGAGGTTCTAACCTAATTACTAACAACTGAAACTTTCAACACTCTTGATGTGTATTTTTGAAGGGATCTTATTAGAAAAGAGTAAATTATTGAAATCGTCCTTTATGTTTGCATCATATTGCAAACTATGTCCTTGGTCTTCAAAAAGTACTAAAAAAACGTCCTCCATGTTTGCAAACTCTTACACGTTATGTCCTTTAGCCATAACTTAGTTTTCATGGTTAAATCTGAACAAGTGGACCCACATAAGGGTATTTTGGTCCTTTTACCACATACGCTTAGATAAATAAATAGAAATAAAACTCACAAACTCTCTCTGTCTCTACAAACTCTCTCTCTCTCTCTCTCTCTCTCTGTATACAAACTCTCTTTACAATCTGGTTTGGCAGCACCTCCATCGAACCACCATCACTATCACACCACCACCGCCATCGCTACACCACTCTCTCTAGACGTGTTTCCAGAAGAATTGTCTGGTCTTCCACCAGATCGACATATAAAATTTAAAATCGATTTAATAACCGGGAGCTAAGCCGGTAGCTAAATCATCGTACCATTTAGCACCTTGGGAAATGAAGGAGTTAATGAAGCAACTCCAGGAACTATTAGATAAATGCTTTCTACGTCCAAGTTCATCACCCTGCGAAGCTAGAGTACTGTTTGTTAAGAAGAAAGACGGAACGATGCGTATGTGCATTGATCACTGCAAGCTGAATAAGATCACCATTAAAAACAAATATCCATTGCCCAGAATAGATGATTTGTTTGATCAACTTCAGGTAGCGAGTCATTTTTCTAAAATCGATCTTAGATTAGGATATCATCAGCTAAAGGTTCAAGAAGAAAATGTACCTAAGACTGCTTTTAGAACTAGATACGGCCATTCAAGAACCTAATAAATAGTGTCTATAGAATGTATCCAGATAGGTTTGTCATTGTCTTTATAGATGACATACTTATCTATTCTAAAACTCAAGAAGATCATGCTAAGCATCTAACGATAATTCTAGAAATCTTAAGAAAAGAGAAACTATATGCCAGATTTTCTAAGTGTGAATTCTGAAAGAAAAAAGTTCAATTCCTAGGGCACATAATAAACAAAAAGGGGATTCAAGTTAATCCAACAAAGATTGAAGCAAGATCCAAATGGGAAGCTCCAAAGACGCCTATGGAGATTAGGAGTTTTCTTGGGCTAGCGGGATACTATTGAAGATTTATTCAAGGCTTCTCAAAGATTGCTACTCCATTGACAGCCTTAACACATAAAATAGCAAAATTCCATTGGGTCCCAAGCAAGAAGAATCCTTCAATACCCTCAAATAGAAGCTAAGCACTATTGCGATCCTATCACTACTTGAAGGATATGAAGATTTTGTAATTTACTGCTATGCGTCTTATAATGGTCTAGGTTGTGTGTGTTGATGCAAACGGAAAAGGTAATAGCATATGTATCACGACAACTAAAAATTCATGAAAAGAATTACACGTACGACCACGAACTTGGTGCCATAGTGTTTGCTCTTAAGATATGGAGACACTATTTATATGGTACCAAATGTGTGATATATATAGACGATAACACATATTCGACCAGAAAATGTTGAACATGAGACAAAGAAGGTGGATGGAATTAATTAAGGACTAAAATTGTAAAATTAAGTGTGTTTTGTTGGTATAATTTAAAGGGATTTAGATTCCCATCCAGGCAAAGCTAATGTAGTCGATGATGCATTAAGCACGAAGGAGAGAATCAAACCAATGGTAAAAGCCTTAAGATTGGATATTAAAATCAATTGTTTAAATCGGATTCAAATTAAAGCTTTAAAAGATGACCATCTCAAGAAAGAACATGTGAAGAGAAACTTAAGTTGATGACAAAGGTGAAGATGGAATTCTAAGGTTTGATAAAAGAATTTGGATACCAAAGATTGGTGATATCCAAAATAAGTTGTTAGACGAAGCCCATAGGTCCAAATATACAATACATCCAGGATCAGATAAGATGTACAAGAACCTGAAAAGTCATTATTGGTATTCTAGAATGAAAAGATCTATTTCTCAATACGTAGAGTTGTGTTTGACTTGCCTTCAAATAAAAGTTAAACATCAAAAGCCTGTTGGATTATTGCAACATAAAGAACTACCAGTATGGAAGTAGGATAGAATAACCATGGATTTTGTCACTAAACTTCCAAAGAAACAGAAAGGGCATGATACAATATGGGTTATAGTAGATAGGCTAACCAAATTAGCACATTTTCTACCCATCAATGAAAGTTACTCTTTAGAAAGGTTTAGCTAGAATGTATATAAATGAAATTGTTAACCGACATGGTGTGCCACTGTCAATAATAGAGATATTCGATTCACATCAAGGTTTTGGACTTGTTTCTAGAAAGAATTAGGCACTTGAATCAATTGAAGTCGGGTGTGTAATTGACTTTGGTGGTAGTTAGGATACTCACCTACCATTAATTGAATTTTCTTACAATAATATTTACCATGCTAGATCAAAGCAGCGCCATTTGAAGCTTTATGTGGGAGAAAGTGTAGAACCCTACTCTGTTGGACTGAAGTAGGAGAAAGTCAGTTGTCTGGCCCAGAAATTATACAAGAAACAACTAATAAGATAGTACAAATTAAGCAACGATTAAAAGAAGCTTAAGATCGTCAGAAAAGTTATGCTAATAGATGGAGAAGACTTTTAGAATTTAAAGTTGGAGACTATGTTATGTTAAAGGGTTTCTCCACGGAAAGGCATTGTGAGATTTAGGAAAAGAGGAAAATCGGCCCAAGATACATTGGTCCTTATAAAATTATTTCTAAAGTCAGAGCTGTAGCATACAAGTTAGAATTACTCGAGACATTGAAAGGAATTCATGATACCTTTCACGTGTCTAATTTACACAAGTGTTTGGCTGACCCAGCTCAAGCTATTCCACTAGAAGATGTTCAAGTCAATGAGAAACTCTATTTTACGGAACAACCGGTAAAGATTTTGGATACACAAGTGTGAAAATTAAGAAGGAAAGTTATACCAATGGTGTTAGTGCAATGGCAAGGTCAAAAAGGACCAGAAAGAACATGGGAATTGTCTAAAGAAATAAAAGCAAAGTATCCTCGTCCATTCAGCGAACGGAACAATTTCAAGGACGAAATTCCTAATTTGGTGGGGATATTTGTAATACGTGTTATCATGTCTTATATTTATTATAATTTGTTATATTCTTTCTACATATAATTTATATAAAATATAATTATTAGTGCTATTAATTTAAAGGAGTAAACTGCTAAAATGGTCTCTGAGGTTTAGTCATTTTTGTCACTTTAGTACAAAACTTAAACCTTTTGAATCTGTGTCTCTACATTTCAATTTTATTACCATTTTCATTTAATATCAATTGATTTATTTAGCAAACATGTTTGCTTTTTGAATCCTAAGAAAAACAATATAGAGTAAACTGTCAAAATGTCCATGAGGTTTGGTCACTTTTGTCCAAAACTCAAACCTTTTGAATTCAGGTCCCTGTGGTTTCAATTTTTTTTATCATTTTCATCCAAAATCAAAATCTGGTAAGATATTTCAGTTAACATCCAATTTTTTTTGTCTTTTTCTCCCCTTTTTAGTGAATGGCAAAATGATATTTTAACATTTTATTATAACGAACTAAAAAAATCTAACCATTTTGCCCTTCATTAAAAATGAGAAAAAAGACCCAAAAAAAAAACTGGATTTAACTGAAAAATCTTACTAGATTTTGGATGAAAACGACAACAAAATTAAAACCACTGGGACCCAAATTCAAAAGATTTGAGTTTTTGACTAAAGTGACAAAAGTCACCAAACCTTAGAGACCATTTTGAGAGTTTACTCAATAAGATAAAAACATTGCTTGTTTGACTTAAGTTGACCAACCTTATCTCTTTATTTGCATACATATCTTACAGCAAGTTGCTGGCAGTATTCTACTTAAGGAAATCCACCTTTCAAATAAGCTACCTCTCAAGAATTTAAGAGGGGTGTACCTATTGGCACACCCAAATGCCTATATGCATATTAAAAAAGACTTTTTTGTCCTATATGCATACCCTGCAGTGTCGAGTTGTGGCCATAGCGCGGCGTTTTGGTCCGGTCAACTAGACAAAAGACTGACGGGTATGTTGACCAGATCAAAACGCCGAGCTTTGGCCGCATTTTGGTCATGTCAACCAGACAAAAGACTGACAGGGTGTCTGGTTGACAGGACCAAAACGCGGCCAAAGCTCGACGTTTTGGTCCGGTCAACAGACCCGTCAGTCTTTGTTTTGTATGGTTAACCGGACTAAAACGTCGCGCTTTGGCCATAGCTTGACAATGCAGGGTTTGCATATATGACAAAAAAACCTTTTTAGGCTGACTATCTACGCACCAAGTGTGCAAATAGTCTCCCCCTTTAAAAGACACCCATCTTAATCCACATATTCACTGCCTCTATAAATAAAGAATAAAAATTTCTGAAAATTATTATCAGTAATACTTTAAATAAAGGCTCATTATTATATATATCAATTACAAACAATGGTTTGCTTCAGTTGACTTTTATGTATTTGAAATTTTGCCACCAAAGTTCAGTTACTTTTTTTTTTCTTTTTTCACTTAGTTAAAGTTATGTTATTATCTCAACTTTTAAATTCATTCTTTTTTCTCCTACCTTTCTAAAAACTTAAAAAGCTATTACTTTGACTCTTTTAATTTACTACGTTTTACGTCAGGTGGCAATATAAATTCGTGTTTATCTACATTCCGACGTAAAGTTTACGATGTGTTTTCCCCCATGGTTCTACATTATTTCTTTTGTTTGGTATACGAGGTGCCGGTATCCTACTGCTAATCAAATTCTCGTAGAAACGCGTTATTATTGAACCAATGATATCAAACGAATGTTGATACCGGTATCGTTATTCGTTTTAATTGTTTTGATCGATGTAAAACACATCTCGATATTGATAATATCACGACTTTATTATTTTAGTTTTCACTTTCGGTTGCTATATAGGGTTTCTGTATCGTAACGGTACCGTAATGAGCTTAACCAATTTCGACCGGATTCCTGCTATTAACGTTAGTTTTACCATGGCGTCTAAGTTTCCATTTGAAATTTGTTAATAAATCAGATAGTCATCTCTAGTGCCGGTACCGTACCGATGTTATAAATTTATTATGAACCGAACCAACATTGACAGGTTTCCTGCCATTAACGTTAATTTAACCACTGCGTCTACGTTTTCGTTATATAACTTATTAAAAAACGAGTCACCCGCCGCGGAGCGGCGAGTGTAACCCCTAGTTAAATAAACAAATAGTATTTGGCAAAACGATGATAGCAATAGTTACAACCACTTTCAAATCATCTTTCCGGTGTGACGACTTGTCAGGTGTATAACTTTATTTATTTTGTTATTTAAATAAGGTTTAGTGGGGTTGATTAGAAAAAATATTTTGGACTTTTAAATTTTAGTGTTAAACGTTATTTTAGTTTTTTTGGTTTATGTTATTTTGCTGGTTAAGTTCAGTCCAAAGGTTTTTAATGTTTTCATTTTAATCTATTGGGTACTTAACTCCATCTCAGAGTCTCTCTTATTTTCTTAATACTTATTTTCTCTACTATTTATTTTATTTTTAAGGTTTATTAATAACTATTTAATATCTCATTAACTCAACCCTCTATAATACACAAGTTTCTAACCCAGTTTATAATAATTGAGTATCTCTATTGTTCTGTATTTGGTAAATGATAAACGTGATTGTTCCAAATTTATCATATTCATATTTTATCTAATGTATTTCAATTTATGGATTTTATCTTTTATAAACATTTCACTAACAAAAAAAAAATGAAGTAAGAAAGATAGAAAGGTCTTAGTGTCTTACAGGAATTTCATGCCTTGCTTTCTCAACTTTGTCGTCAACTTGATAAAAAAATCATTAACCATGAAGGGTTTACATGTTTAAGGTTGTCTACATTTACATTCTAAGACCCTACCTTATCTTTGCTATTGATGAGATTTACTGAATATGATGATGACGTTGTTTGATTGGAGCTCAAATGAAGAATTAAATGACTGGTAATGTTGAAGCTTTATTATAAGGATTATTACAGGCCAATTTCCTATATTGAAAACCTGGAATCGGACATGTATAGATATAAATGTTTTTAGCCATAATATATTAATATGGATGAAAATATGGACCCTTTTATGAAACATTGAACATATTTTGGCTTTTTTAATAAATAATGTTTATGTTTATAATAAAATACAGACAAATACTTGTGTCATTACGAAACATTTCACACATTTTCACTTATGTTTACCATACATTGTTACATTGTTACTTACTTGATGTTTTATGTCAGTTGAGTTAACTATCTGTGTTTTTATGTTTTAATCGTCAAATGGTTTAAAGACTCAACGCAATCTAAATTATTGAAATTGTCTCTAATCTTACTTTTTTATTTTTAGGCATATTATACATGTTCATATAAATTTATTTGATGAACTCATATTATACAAGTAAATATAATAAAAACTTTTGTCATAACACTAAAACCTACCACCTGTATACTACTAGTTGTTTGATATTGAACAACTAAATAAACTTTTGAGAAATATATTTAATTAAAATATACCCGTGGAAACTTTCTAAAATGGTGTGTGCTATCATCTGACTTTCTTCTTGATGTGGGGTTGGATTATATGTTCACTCGTATACGACTGTCAAGTTAGCTCTGTGTAGAGGCATGCTAGGCATTCTGTTGTGGCATCAATTACAAGACGCCAACCATGAAATTTTGAGAAGTTCATGTCATGTCCACTTTTTATGTTATTACACTCTCGCGCGAGAGGGTTTAGATTAGACTATGGGATGTGAAGGAGTGTAGTCCTCAAAGGATGATCCGTTACATAGGCGTCTACGTAAGCAGGTGTGAAGATGAGCCTAAAGGGGCCGGACCTAGGGTATGAGGAATAAGCCTCAATATACATATGTGTGTATGTATGTATATGTGTGTATAAAGAAGAAAAGAGAGTAGGGACGTCTCACGCGGCAAGCTTCCGACATTGGCGACGGGACGGACCGGGAGGGGGCGGTTGCGCCAGGCCTCGCCGTACCTGGGACGGCCCCATAGCGCCTATTCTTATTCAGGACGCGGCATCTTAAGAAAGATAAGATATGATGTGATGTGACGATTTTCTCGGTGTGTGGCGTAGTGCCATCCACCCGTTTTGAATTTTGGATGCACGTGGATTCAATTTGGCTGTTTATTCTGAAACCAAAAATAATTAGTTTGTACGTGGCTGAATTTGATTTAAAAAAAGCACTCTGGTGCTGCCAATTCAATTTGTATGTAGTATATAATTCCGAATTTGATCAAGTAAAGTCCTTAATAACAATCTACCATACTTATTTATGTAATATAATAGTTATATATTAGGATTCACATAATTTTATAATAACTACTTTTTTATCACTAAGTTTATCATTTTATAAATATCTACTCATAATTTAAACAAAAGGTGAAGTGAAAATAAATAAATAAAAAAAACAAAACAAAAGGAAGGACTTACAGGAAGTAGTTCTGGAGGTCCTATCTCAAGTTGGTCAACAACTTGGTCAATATCCGTATTTTGTAGTCGCTTCTCCTTTAAGAAATAACATGAGAGAAAAAAGATTATCTACTAAAACCCGTAAATTTCGTGATAAAACCTATAAATTGGTGTTGAAAAACTACTTGCAAAAGAAACTACAAACAATGAAGAAATTGATAATATAATAGATGATATGGTGTTGACATTTAATGTATAAAGATAATACCATAAATACCATCAAATGAATTTAACAGTAAATTACATGTCTAATTTGGTGAGAAAAGGATATTACAGAAGATAGATACAATATCGTATGCCTTGTCCAATTGAAATGGAATATTTATATACATTCTATCAAAGAAATTGGATGGCGAGAATTCGTCCAGGATATGACATAAAATGAAAATTAGGTTTTAAAGAAAAATTCATATAAAGTGTTGATGCACTTGTGTCTGTACTTTGTCTGTATTCGGTCTGTATGTAAACGATGTCCATGGTAGTCTGTAAGTTGACCAAGTCAACCATCCTCCGGATTGACTTGGCCAACAGTTAGAATAATGTTGAAAGATGTTCTGTGTCGAAGGATAGGAGATCGAAGGATAATGCGGATCCTTCGATCTCATCGAAAGATATGTTTCGAAGGATAGACCTCGAAAGGTGATCTTTCGAGGTCCCTGCTGATCCTTCGAATGCTTTGTCATCGATAGATGATCCTTCGGACCATCTATCGGATCCTTCGGACCAGACATCAAGGGCTGGGTATAAATACCCATGCAGTGTGTTGTGTTTCATAAGACATACACTTAGAGAGACAGACAGGAAGATAGAGCTGAGAGCATTCTGTCCGAAACACACACACACATAGTGAGAGTTTGCAAGTTAGATTTGTAAACATTGTGCTTGTAACCGGAACCTTCATACGTATTAATACAGTGGTGTTAATCGGTGAACTCTTGTGTGTTTGTTTCTCTACTTGCTTCATCCCGGTTTGCTTACTAGCTTGGATTCCGCACTCGCTAGTAGGTTTGTATAACAAGGTTTAGGTTCGTCATCCTCCGTGAAAGGGACCTACAAGTGGTATCAGAGCTTTGGCTCTTTACCTTGTTTAAAACCGGGTTGTTCGAGTTCTTGGTGTTTTTGGACACTAGGTTTAGCACCCGTTTTGGTGGTTTTTCTTGCATCTTAAAACTGAAAAACGAGTTCTAAACTTTCGGGAGTGTTCAAGGTTGGGTTGGGTAACTTGAAAACTTGTTTTTAAGTGACTTTGATTTTTCCGGCCATATTTCCGGTGTGTTCCGGTGACTGGACTTGTTGGATAAGATTTGCCTTTTTGGGAAATCTTGTTTGAAAGTCAAAAGGTTGGTGAAAAGTTGTTGGCAGAACATCCTTTCTGCCGAAAGTTGGTACACCAACCTATCACCTTTCGTACCAACCTGTCACCTTTTTCAGTTGTGTCAGAGCAATCGAAAGACATCCTTCGACATCGAAAGATAATCTTTCGATCAGGGAGGCTCGACAGATACCCATCCTTCGAATATCCTTCGAAGCCTGTGTTCTATCTTTCGAGCCAAGGAATCTTGTCGTAGGATACATCTTTCGAGCTACTGTTTCTCTACGAAAGATAAGGATCCTTCGAGTTGGTGAATCTTTCGAGATCTGTGTTCGAAATATCAGGAGAATCTTTCGAAATCATCTTTCGAGAGATAAGGACCCTTCGTGTGATCAATCTTTCGAAGTCAATCCTTCGAAATCATTGTTCGAAACTCAACAGGGATCCTTCGAACCTTGTTGATCATTCGAACAAGTGTTGTTCCTTCGAACAAGTCTTGTATCTTTCGATTTGTGTCTGTGTACACTTAACAGTTTGTGCTTGTGTAGATCTTAAATTAATACTTGATCAAAATGAGCTGTACAAGTCCCTGGGATTGGAGTGTGGACTCACGATCCAATCAAGAGTTAGTCACTGCTGCAGATTGGGCAAAGAGTATGCTTCCTCAACCATCAATCAGTCCAAGTCAATGGGCTTTGGTATCCAATCAAAGTCAAAGCATTCAAAACCTTTTGATCAGTGAAAGCGAAACGGGTAGTAACAATCGTCCACCAAAGCTGAATCATATGAATGAGTTTCCATCATGGAAAAACCGCTTTCACACGTATGTCCAAGGGCAAAGCACCGATCTTTGGACGTGTTTCATCAATGCATTCAATGAAAATCTGGAGACTGCTGCGTCCACTTCTGAGGGTTATGCCAATATGCTTGAGAAAGACAAGAAGGCTTATGAATTGGAGAAAAAGGCCTTTGCCACACTTACTCAAGCACTTAACAAAGACATCTACCATCAGTTCTCATACTGCAAGACTACGAAAGCATTGTGGGACTGTTTAGTTGCTAGAGGAGAAGGCAATGCAGCTGCTCGAAAGTCTCGGCATGACTTGTTGAAGAAAGAGTTTGAATCCTTTCAGTTTTTGGAAAACGAGACTCTGAATGATATGACCACACGTTTCTATCATTTGATTAGTGAAATGTGTGCTTATGGAGTTGTCTCTACTCAACAAGACATGGTAAGTAGGTTTGCTGACGCCTTACCTCCAAAGTGGAGCTCTTTCATTGAGCTGTTGAAGCATACTGGAACTCTAGATCAAGTTAACATCTATGAGTTCATTCAGAAACTGGAACACAAAAATGATGAAGAAATCAGGAAAGCCAAGAGAGCTCCCGCCCCTCAAAATACAGAAATGTATCTTCCGGGTTTCGATGCTCTAGCAAGAGCAGCTGCAGCCCAGCAACCCAAACTGCAGACTGCATTTGTCTCCAACACAAGTTCCTTTCCATTTCCTCAGTCAACAGCTGCTCCACAACAACCTCAATTTGATCCGAGGTCTTACATTCCTGTCCCAACACAGCCACAACCACAACCTCAACAACAACAACAACAAGCTCATTATACAAGCAATCCTCAACCTCAAAATCCTAACACAATCCGAGTCGACAACTCAAATCTTTCACATCTTAGCATTGAAGTTGCTAAGGAACATATGGAAATTATCAACACCATGGTCAGTGCTTACTGTGGTTTGATAGCAGGTCAGCTTGGAAACATCAATATGACCAATGAAGACTACCAACAGATCGACAAGGAAGAAATGGAGTTGATGGATATCAAGTGGGCTTTTGCAAGTGCGGTTAGAAGGGCCAAAGACTTCATGGCTCGTACTGGTAGAACTTCGTTAGAAGGAAAGAAAGATACGAAGTATGGGTTTGATATCAATGCCGTTACATGCTTCAACTGTGGCAATAAAGGGCACTTCAAACGTGAGTGCACTCTACCAACAAAACACGGCAATCACAACCCTTTCAGAAACCAGACGAATGTGAATGCCCAACAAGAAAACCGTGAACGGAGGATGGTGGCAGTGAATAACAATCAGGGACAGCCTGGAACTACAAATCACAATCGAGCTTTGGCTGTTCAAGCTGATGAAGGATGTGACTGGTCAGTGCAGTTTGGTGAAGGTGATCAGGGAAGTGGAACTGCTTTGTATGCTAAGGTCATCGAGCAGGTTCATAAAGAAGAATCTTCTGGGAGTGATGACAGTTCTGGTTATTCTGGAAGTTCGGATGAAGAAGGCTCTGTTTCTGGGGATAATCACTCGGAGCCTGGAGTGAAGGAAGAAGGAGATGATGATATTCAAGATCTACTGAGTGAAGCTGATGAGCTTAAATGTCAAAAATCAATTCTGATTAGGAAGGCTGCTGCTACATCAAAGGAAATGGAGAAGCTATTCTTTGAAGATGGAGCTTTTTCTTTTCAAACTGCCTTTATGGCAAACGGCTCAGCCTCTTCTAGTCAGGTAAATTCTGAACCTCCTGCTCCTAGTATTTGTAGCTCATGTGCTGAGATGAAGCTTGAATCAGAAAAGCTTCATAGTCATAACCAGAATTTGGTTATTGAACTGTCGGAATGCAAAGAGGCAAACATGGCTTTAACCCGGAATGAAAAAGAATTTAAATCTGTAATAGAAACATTAAAGAAAAATGTGTCCGAGGTTAACAAAGTAGTTTACCACAAGCAAGTGAGTATAAATGAATATATTAACATTGTGGAAGAAACTAAAAAGCAATTAGCCATTGCCCAATGCGAACATGATGCGATCAAACAGAAATTGGATAGTTATTCTAACTCCCAATTTGTGCTTGATCACATCATCGATGTTCAACAACTAAAGGGAAATCAGAAAGGCATAGGGTATAATAAATGTCCGCCCCCCTTGATGAACAACTATACCAAGATGCCTGATGAGGAGGAAATGCCTCGGTATGAACCCAGTGTGCCTCTTGATGTTGAGGAGTTTGCTACTGGCCTTGGGTTCAAACCGGACAATTCTTCAAACACAGCCTCTAAGGAACAAGAAACTTCATCATCCATGAAGCAAAGTCCTCCAATTATCGAGGACTATGAGACATCGGATGATGAATCAGAAGTGGCTGTAAGTGATCAGGATAAATCACTTAGCAAGATGAAAGGAGTAGATATTCCACGAGAGAATCACATTCTTTGTGATCCTGATACTCCTGAGATTCCATCTGTTAAGAAGCAAGTGATTGATCCTGTCAAAGTTGATAAGACAGGTGTAACTACTGTTAAAAGCAGTAATGTGTTGTATACTTTGGTTGGAGATAATAAAATCTACTCAGATCATGTTTTCCCAATTAAAAATGTAAATAAATTTTTGATTGACAAAGTCTTTGAAGACAACACAAACAAATTTTTGGGAAAAACACTTCCGGTAATTGTGGTAACACAATGTGATCCAATTCCTAAGGCTGAGATTAGAAAACAGTTTGGTAATCAAAAATCTCCAACCACTCAACAACCTACTGCTTCTAAGGGTAAACAACAACAACGAGCTCCAAAGCCAAAGGCTAAGGTTGAATCAAAAGGAGCTCGTTACATGAAGAAAGGAAAAGATGTTAAATTTGTAGCATCAAGAGGTACAGATAAAATTGAGACTTTTGAAAACAAATCAAACACTGATTTTGTACAACAAGTCAAGATTTTGAAGCGTAACAGTGATAACAATTACACCCAACACACAAACGGGTGTGATGAAAAAGCTAGTACCTCAGGTTCTACAGGTTCAACATCTGCTAGTCGATCAAGTTCTCCTAAGTCTGCTGAAAGGAGAACTTGTTTCAAATGTGGAGAAATTGGGCACATTATCAGAAACTGCCCAAATGCTCCGAAGAAGAAATTTGTTGAGAAAGCTCCACCTGAAACAGTTCACCCTCAACGTCGATCAGTTTCACCTAAACATGATAAACGAACTGTAAAAGAACAAGAAACTAAACAACGACGTAAGAACATGAAAACTGTTGAAAAAGCTTTAAAATCTGAAGTTAAAACAGTTCAAAAGGAACCAAGTGTTTCACAACTTGTAAAACCAGAATCTTCAAAAACTGGTAGGCAAAAACGAACTTGGTTACCTAAGGTGGGTGACAATTCAGGGGGAGCAGTTGTTCTTGAAAACCATCAAGAGATCGAGCTCACGTTTCGTGATGCTAAGGGACGACCCAAGACCACTAAGGCTTGGGTCCCCATTCTCAACTGATGTTTTTATGACATGTGCAGGATGTTCTAGGAGGAACTATTAATAGTCATTGGATTGTTGATAGTGGAGCATCCAGGCACATGACCGGCGACTTACGGCTCCTATACGACGTGAGAAATATTAGAGGAGGGTATGTTGCTTTTGCGGGTGACAAAGGAGGTTTATCACTGGAGAGGGAAGTATCTCCAACGGCATCGTGTGCTTCGATAAGATCAATTATGTTAAGCAAATTGATCACAATCTTCTCAGTGTGTCGCAAATCTGCGATAAGAAATTCACGGTGCATTTTGATGATGCCGGCTGCTATGTGCTGAAACCTGGATTCAAAATTCCACAAGAATGGATTCTCTTATCGGCTCCGAGAGTTAATGATCTTTATATTCTCGACATGAGCCAGGCGATTACAACATCTGCACAAGTCACTTGCTTTGTCTCAAAAGCCACAGAAAAGGAGTCTATATCTTGGCACAGAAGAATGGGACACATTCACTTGAGAAAGATGAACCATTTGGTGAAAAATAATCTTGTGAATGGTGTGCCTGTAAGAAGTTTTCATCTACAAGATATCTGTGTCTCGTGCCAAAAGGGGAAGCAAACAAAGAAGTCTCACCCTTTGAAGAAAATCAACACTGTCAGCATGCCTCTCGAACGTCTTCATATGGACCTTTTTGGACCTATGAAGCACAAAACAACGTTCGGTGATGCCTATTGTTTAGTAGTTACTGATGACTACACTAGATTTTCTTGGGTATCCTTTATGGCACACAAGAGTCAAACTCCTGGCATCCTCAAGGATCTTCTTACAATGTTGGAAAATCTCTATTCGTTGAAAGTAAAAAGGATCCGAAGCGACAATGGAACCGAATTCAAGAATCAAGTTATGGATGAGTTTTGTACTTCTAAAGGCATTCTTCATGAGTACAGTTCTCGTTATACTCCACAACAAAATGGTGTCGCTGAGAGGAAGAATCGAACGATTATTGAAACTGCAAGAACAATGTTAGTAGAGTCGGAACTCCCTATTCAGTTCTGGGGGGAGGCTGTATCGGCTGCATGCTACACGTTAAACAGAGTTCTTACAGTAAAGAGACATGGCAAGACTTGCTTCGAACTCCTTCAGAAAAGAAAACCGGATCTTTCTTACCTTGAACCGTTTGGTGCTCCATGTACTATGATTGAGCCGGATGGAAAGTTTGGTGCAAGAGCTATCGAGGGTTTCTTCCTTGGATATGCTACTCCGAATTTTCGTGTTTGGAATCTAGCTACCAAAAAGATTGAGCTATGGAGTGAAGTTAGAGTTCAACGGTACACGAGTCCTGTTAGGGCTCCGGGTGATCCGTGGATGTTCGATTATGATGGGCTATTTGACTCTTTCAATCTGCCAACCTTTGACGAAGAATCAGCAGCGGCTAGGATGTTATTGGAAAGTGACAACGCTGCTGTCTCGCCTTTGGTTAGACCTATTGTTGTTGACCCTCAAGCTTCATCGTCAGTCAACAATATGGTTCACAATGAGGTTTATGAAGATGCTGCTGATTATAATGATTCTTCTGAAGATGATGAATATCATGATGCAACTGAAGGATCTTCAGCTCCAGCTGCTCCTGTTCAAGGTGCCTCTGGTGATACACCTCATACGCAGAATATAGATACTGCTGAAGGGAATGCATCCACCTCTACCCATATTCCAGGTGTGGAGCTGGTTGTTGATCTTAATCTGAATAATTTGGGTATCAATGCTCGTGTGCCAGATAATCCTGAAATGAGGATTCACGATACCCACCCCCAGCAGAATATCATAGGAGATGTCCATCGCGGTGTGCAGACGCGTAATCAGCTGAGAAACAACCGAAATGCTGGTTTGTATTCAGCTATAAGAGAATCTGGCCAACAAAATGACTGGTCCTTCGCGTGTTACGTGTCACAAGAAGAACCAAAGTCGTGGAAAGAAGCATTGAAAGACAGTGCTTGGGTTGAAGCTATGCAGGAAGAATTACAGCAATTTCACAAGCTTGGTGTTTGGAAGCTTGTTGAAAAGCCTGAGAATTACAAGAAGATTGGCACTCGATGGGTCTTCAAATGCAAGAAAGACGACCGTGGAGTGGTTATTCGGAACAAAGCTCGTTTAGTCGTTCAAGGTTTTCGTCAGATAGAAGGGATCGACTACAACGAAGTCTATGCACCAGTTGCACGTCTGGAAGCTATTCGGATCTTTCTGGCTTATGCCTCATTCAAAGGATTCAAGGTTTACCAGATGGACGTCAAAAGTGCTTTTCTACATGGTGTGGTTGAAGAAGAGGTATATGTCGAACAGCCTCCAGGTTTTGAAGATCCTGTCCATCCCGATCGGGTTTGGTTGCTCAACAAAGCTCTCTATGGTCTTCATCAAGCGCCACGAGCTTGGTATGCAACCTTATCTACATATCTGCTGGAGAATGGTTTTCGCAGAGGTCTTATCGATTGTACTCTCTTCATCAAAGACCAAGATGGAGATCTTCTTCTGGTTCAGGTATATGTTGATGATATTATTTTTGGTTCTACTAATGATGCTTTGTGTAGGAATTTCGAGCGCATCATGAAGGATAAGTTCGAGATGAGTGCTATGGGGGAAATGAATTTCTTCTTGGGCCTACAAGTGCAACAAACGGAGTCTGGGATATTCATCCATCAGACTAAATATGTTGGTGACATCTTGAGCCGGTTCCAGATGTCCGATGCAACGCCCATTGGTACCCCACTGCCAACTAATCACGGAATAACTCCTGACTTGAAGGGTGAACCTGTTAGCCCTTCATACTACCGCGCAATGATCGGATCCCTTATGTACCTCACAGCATCAAGGCCAGATATAATGTATCCAACTTGCCTGCTAGCCAGATATCAAGTTAACCCGAAGGCCTCACATCTTGCAGCTGTCAAAAGGATTTTTCGTTATTTGAAGGCGTACCCCGACACCGGTCTGTGGTATCCTAGGGATAATAACTTTGACTTAGTCGCATTCAGTGATTCTGATTTTGGCGGATGCAAAATCGACGGCAAATCCACAACGGCTGGATGTCAGTTTTTAGGAAATCGCCTAGTCACATGGCAGTGCAAGAAGCAGACATGCGTCGCTACATCAACATGCGAAGCTGAATACATTGCTGCCTCAAGTTGTTGCTCCCAAGTTCTTTGGATCCAACAACAATTGCGGGACTACGGTTTTGAATTCCTAACTACTCCTATTTACGTTGATAATTCTGCTGCTTTAGATATCACTAAAAATCCTGTGCAGCATTCAAAGACCAAACACATCGAAATCAAATATCACTTCATACGTGATTGCTTTGAGAAAAGGCTAATCGATGTTGTTAAGGTCCACACCGATGACCAACGTGCCGACTTATTTACCAAAGCTTTTGACAAATCTAGATTTGACTTCTTATTATTGGTAAATGGCATTAAGGTCAAGCAAGAGTAAACCAACATCGGAAAATCATTTTTGTAAATACCTTTGTGTGTTTTTAAATTTATCTTAGTTTATTGATTTTAGGGGGAGTAAATCCGAAAATCTGAAAATTCAAAAACATCGAAAAATTTCAAAAACACAAAAACAATAGAAAAACAAAAATGAGTTTCCTGGCGAGCAAAAGAGAAAATGATAGTACATCAGTGGTCTATCCAAACCTCTTTAAACCTTAAATGAAAAACGATAAGCAACTCTATATAAGATGTATCGGTAGGCTCACAATCATTTTAAAGTGTGCAGGGTGATATAAATCTTAAATCGACTGAAGACCAGGTGGGAACCATTCATTGGCATATGGTCTTAGTACCGAAATTTCGTTTGATAGATTGCCGAGGTTCTGAGATATTCAGTCTTTATGCTGCTTATCATCTGGGTATCATGGTTGTATCTTTTACCGAAAAATAACGGGGACGCAAGTCTAGATCTTCCATGATACTATACATACGTGTACATATTACATACTGCATTCGACCTCAATAAGTGATAAACAATCACATGTCCAAATCAAATAAGTGATAAAATATCACATTTATCCGGGTGTCAAGTTCGTCTCTCTGCTGTACGGAAGTACTGACCTGTTCACGGACTTGCACCTGTGCCTTCATGCATATGAAAATCAAGTTCCTCATCAATAAGTGATTCTATCACATAGGGCTTGTTTTCAAATCAAAATAAGTGAGTATCTCACATTTTATATGGTCAAACAGATGATAATCGGTATACTCACCGGTAAGATGAACTCTCGTGCATACCTTGATACGGGAATGTGTCGTGATGTGGATGAACACCGGTTGGTAAGTATAAATTATACCTTAACGTATCCCCTCGCCACGATTACATCTGATAAGTTGAGCTTAAGTGGACAACAATACCGATAATTGTTATAGGATGCTTATCTTAATGTTAACTAACTGAACAACAAGAGTGTTTTGGCATGACCGTACACTGATATGATTCTCTTACCGTCGAAACTCACAAAAAGAATGTCTGTATATATTTATTTACTGCTTAACCTTTATTGTTTTTCTTTTAAACAGTTTCGTCGTTTGGTGCATATCAGCACGACATTAGTGGTGATGTCGTTTGATAACACTCAAAGGATTTTAAATTGTTGTCTTTTAATTTCAAAAATACCAAAAAGATTTTAGGCGTGTTTTAATATAAACTTTATAAAAGCCAAAAAGATTTTCTTTCTACTTTATTTTCGATCGTACGATGTTGGAGCTCGAGCCTTCGTTACCTGAAACCTGAACGAAAACCGAACTGACTAAAATCTTCATAAACGGTCGAAATTTGCGTGTTTTGAAAGTTAAAACTAAAATTGACAAATTTATTAAACTTTCAAACTGTCGGACGGTGGTTGACTATGACATGGTCATTCGTGTGTCATTTGGTTATACTAACTATTCCAAGCAGTTGTTCTCATTACGCGTTTAGATTTCTTGCATGTGCAGATTCTAAAGGCTAGGAGAACATGGTCGAAGACAAAGCTTTGGAATGAAGACACGACGAGAAGGCGCTCAAAAGATGAAGATGATCGAGTTGCCGCTGGCCATCATCAACACCACAAGGATCTCACTTCATAAAGATCAAGTCATTCACGAGCATAACTCAAGGGGGAGCTTATGTTAAGGGGGAGTTTGTCAACACACTTCCTACATAATACGGGTAGTTTGTTGATACACTCTCTGCTTTCAAGACGTGAAGACTTTAAAGATCCTCCGACATTGAAGACTTGAAAGGACATCAGAGTTTTGAGAACTCGAAGACCAAAGACCATCGAAGTTCGAGACGAGTCTACAACTATAGAAGATAAAGACAAAGCTACAGCCAAGGGGGAGTTTGTTGATGCACTTGTGTCTGTACTTTGTCTGTATTCGGTCTGTATGTAAACGATGTCCATGGTAGTCTGTAAGTTGACCAAGTCAACCATCCTCCGGATTGACTTGGCCAACAGTTAGAATAATGTTGAAAGATGTTCTGTGTCGAAGGATAGGAGATCGAAGGATAATGCGGATCCTTCGATCTCATCGAAAGATATGTTTCGAAGGATAGACCTCGAAAGGTGATCTTTCGAGGTCCCTGCTGATCCTTCGAATGCTTTGTCATCGATAGATGATCCTTCGGACCATCTATCGGATCCTTCGGACCAGACATCAAGGGCTGGGTATAAATACCCATGCAGTGTGTTGTGTTTCATAAGACAGACACTTAGAGAGACAGACAGGAAGATAGAGCTGAGAGCATTCTGTCCGAAACACACACACACATAGTGAGAGTTTGCAAGTTAGATTTGTAAACATTGTGATTGTAACCGGAACCTTCATACGTATTAATACAGTGGTGTTAATCGGTGAACTCTTGTGTGTTTGTTTCTCTACTTGCTTCATCCCGGTTTGCTTACTAGCTTGGATTCCGCACTCGCTAGTAGGTTTGTATAACAAGGTTTAGGTTCGTCATCCTCCGTGAAAGGGACCTACATAAAGTTATGGAGCATGCATGGGCGAACCGTCCCAATTGACCAGCATAATAATAAACCTTAATTATATAGGATGGCTAGATATCAATTAATGAGTTTTTAGGTAACCATGCTTTCTTTAAAAGGCCAACAAAATAAATGCTCAGCTACCTGAGGTAACCCATTGGCAAAATAAATGCTCGGCTACCCGAGGCTACCCGAGGTAACCCATTGGCAAAATAAATGCATACGCCTGCGACCGCAGACAAGCGCTAGGTTGTCCACTATCACTGGTTCGGGGAAAACACGCCGTCCAAAAGCTCAATGCGGTAAAATCCGGTTGGAATCAGATTCGAATTTGAGACCTATAGCCTCAAACCAAAATTTTCACTTCCCTTCCAATACCAATTGAGCTATAGTTCATTAGTTAGGTAACCATTCTTAATTCTACATGTTTCAGGCAACCACGCTCAGGATTCATGATAACATCATATAGGATGCCTAGATATCAATCAATAAGTTTTATTTATTTTGAGTTATTGGAACAAGTTTGAAAAACAATATTTATTTTGAGTTTTATTTATTTATTAATGAGTTTTATTTATTTTGAGTAGTTTTTTTTACTTTGTTTGGTTGAGTTTGAAAAACAATATAATTTTAAATATTTCAATTTTAATAGTAATTTTCTTTTTATAATCTTGGTCTTTTCTTAACATGAAGTGATCACCATGGTTTTCGCACATAATGAGGGTGTGATATTGGGTTATGGATGTTCACACTTCTTTTACTATTACCTATACTCTCTTTTGTTACATATTATGTTGCTTTTGAAATTGGTTACGGTGTCTTCCTTTTATTTGAGACAAAATAACTAAATAAGCTTTTGAGAAATATATTTAATTAAAATATACCTTTGGAAACTTTTTAAAATCGTGTCTGTGCTATCATCTTCGTGGTGTGGGAGTTGGATTATATGTTCATTTGTAGATACAAGTTATGTAGTTAATATCTCGATATATCACTGATATATATGGGTTATCGGTCTCCTGCTGAAATATCAGTGCAAAATATTGGTCTGAATATCAGTATTGATAATATTGGCAATATCAGTATTTGACCGATATATAACCGATTTTTCTGATATCAATACCTTTCATCTTATTTCTACCATTCGTCTTTCTTCTTATTGTTGATATTAGTGTTTTGAGTCTTAATTGTTAGTTATTATTGTCAAATTTTAATGTTTTAAGTCTTAGTCAGTTCCTACTTGCTACAATTGTTAACGTTTTGCAAGTTGGAAAAGGTTAATTACTTAATGGTATGAGAGCATACTGAATTGTTAGTGTTAAATTGCTATATTTATAAATTTAGCATGATACTAAAATTACCAATATTGCACCATAATAACCGATATCTCAAATATTAATCCTTCACCAATATCTATCTGATATTTACCGTATTACTAGTTAGGATTGGTGAGGACTATTGAGTTGTCTCCGTGTGGAGGCATTCTGCTATGGCACCAATTACAAGACATCATCCGGAAGGTGTGAGAAGTTCATGTCATGTTGGTGCACTTTTTGTGTCTGTTACTAGTCTTTTATGTAATGTCGTATTTTATAAGGTCTTAGTCTTTTATCGAGTCTGTATCCGTAGTCGACCAAGTCGGATATCCTCCTATCCGCTTGTGTCCGACGTATTTTGTCTCTCCTTGTATGTATTTACGGTAAAACTATGCATGTCGCATGTAAGGGTATTTATGTCAATATGTAATAACCTTCTGTGCTATCTGTTTCTGCAAACTGTTGTGCAGAAACAGTTTACAACTTTGCAGGCCTTGACGAAACAGGCCTGTTTCGTCAAATTGATGTCGACGAATCAGGTTTGTTTGTTTCGTTTGTGATTCGTCAAGGTAGTCAACGAATCAGACTTGATTCGTTGACTGTTGGGCTTGTTAATGGGCTTTGTTCTGTTTCGCCAACCCATCTTCTGTTTCGTCAAGCAGATAAGCCCACCTGCTATATAAAGGCACAGAATGTTCATTGCAAAGGTTAGAGATGCTAGTTTACTCTTGTTGCTTGTAAGAACTGTGTTTGTATCAGTTGGCATTTCTCATCAAGATTAATCAAATGATTGTGTTTCTTTGGTTAACCGCGTGTTTATCTTGTTCTATGTTTGGTTGGCTAAGTTAAGTGGATTCCGCACACTTAACTTTGTTTGTTATAAACAAGGATTCCGTAGTGAAAATCGATCCTCCGAATTAGGGACCTACAAGTGGTATCAGAGCATTGGCTCTTATCCTTGTTTAAAATCAAACATAGTTCGGGTTGTTGAACAAGTTGTTGTGTTTTTATAAAACTTTGGTTTTTAAGGCTTTTATATATTTCTGGAAATTTGGTTCTTGAAATCTTGTTTTTCTTTGGGATTTTGCTAAAATTTTAGTGAAAACCTCACTTGTTTGTGTGCTCTTCATACTCACAAGTTGGTTTTGATTGAAATTTTTAGTTAAAATTCGTATTTGAAAATTGTCAGTTCATCCTACAGTTCTAGTGTTCTTCATTTTCTCATACTATCTTCAAAGTGTTCTTGTAAAAGGTTGGATTTTGATCTAAAAGATAAGGTCTTGTTATTTGAAAAAGTGTTTGACTTATACATCCACCATACTTCTAAGTTGGTGGATAGCAGGTGTGGGAAATCGTGTGAGGTAGACAGGTTGGGTATAAACTTTTCACCAACTTTCACCAACCTCTGACAGTTTCTTTTTGGCGAATCAAAAACTCAACGAAAAAGAAAGTCAACGAAACAGGAAGTATCTTGCCAAAGGTATCTTTGACGAAACTGAAAGGTGTTTCGCCAAAGATCCCTTCGACGAATCACATCTATCTCGCCAAAAGTCCCTTCGACGAATCAAAGTCTGTTTCGACAAAGGTCCTTTTTTGACGAATCACAAGTCTGTTTCCTCAAACTTCTTTGAAGAAACAGGTTTTGTTTCGTCAACTGCTGTTTCGTCAAAAGTATTATTCTGTTTCGTCAAGGCAGTTTCAAATTTTCAACAGAAGGTTTGCAAGTTACCCATAACAGTGTCTTTTCAAGTGTTTGTTCAAGTTTTCAGGTAGTGGACATCAAAAATGAGTTGTACAAATCCTTGGGACTGGAGTACGGACCCACAGCCCGGTCAAGATCAAACTTCCGCAGCAGCGTGGGCGAGAAGCATGTTTCCACAACCGGCAATCAGTGCCAGTCAATGGGCTTTGGTATCCAATCAAAGTCAAAGTATTCAAAATTTGCTAATCAGTGAAAGTGAAACAGGCAGCAACAATCGTCCACCAAAGTTAAACCATATGAACGACTTTCCATCATGGAAAAGTCGGTTTCACACATATGTGCAAGGGCAAAGCACCGAGCTTTGGACGTGTTTCATCAATCAATTCAACACCAATCTGGAAGTTGCTGCATCCACTTCAGCGGGTTATGCTAACATGTTGGAAGATGACAAGAAAGCCTATGATCTGGAGAAAAAGGCTTTTGCTACACTTACACAAGCACTTAACAAAGATATCTATCATCAGTTCTCCTACTGTAGAGACACGAAAACATTGTGGGATGCTTTGGTTGCGAGAGGAGAAGGCAATGCAGCTACTCAAAAGTCCCACCATGATCTGTTGAAGAAAGAATTTGAGTCTTTTCAGTTTTTGGAAAATGAAACCCTTAATGATATGACTACGCGTTTTTATCATTTGATTAGTGAAATGTGTGCTTATGGGGTTTTGGCTACCCAACAGGATATGGTGAACAGGTTTGCTGATGCGTTACCTCCAAAGTGGAGTTCGTTTATAGAGTTGTTGAAGCATACTGGTACTCTAGACACAGTAAATATCTATGAGTTCATCCAGAAGTTGGAACATAAAAATGATGAAGAAATCAGGAAAGCCAAGCGAGTTCCTGCTCCTCAGAATACAGAAATGTATCTTCCTGGATTTGATGCCTTAGCCAGATCTAATGCAGCTCAGCAACCAAAACTGCAAACTGCATTTGTGTCCAACACAAGTTCTTTTCCGTTTCCTCAATCATCTGCTGCTCCGGCTTTCGATCCAAGAACTTATATTCCAACACCTCAACCTCCACCGCAAGTCAATCCGGCACAACCACAATTTGATCCAAGATCTTACATTCCGGTTCCATCACAGCCGCAAGTCCAACCACCACAACAAGCTCATTTTACAAACAATTCTCAACCTCCAAACCCTAACACTGTTCGCGTTGACACTTCAAACCTTTCTCAAGTCAGTATTGAAGTTGCAAAGGAGCATGTAGAACTCATCAATACTATGGTCAGTGCTTACTGTGGGTTGGTTGCGGGTCATATTGGAAACATCAACATGACCCATGAAGATTCTCAACAGATTGACAAGGATGAAATGGAGTTGATGGATATTAAGTGGGCTTTTGCTAGTGCTGTCAGAAGGGCAAAAGATTTCATGGCTCGTACTGGAAGAACTTCGTTGGAAGGAAAGAAAGACACGAAGTATGGGTTTGATATTAATGCTGTCATATGCTTTAATTGTGGCGAGAAAGGGCACTTTAAACGTGAGTGCACTCGACCAACAAAACAAGGCAATCATAACCCCTTTAGAAACCAGACGAGGACTTCAAATGTAAATGCCCAGCAAGAAAACCAAGACAGGAGGATTGTGGCAGTCAACAACAATCAGAACCAGTCTGGACCATCAAATCCCAATCGGGCTTTGACAGTTCAAGCTGATGAAGGATGTGACTGGTCTGTTCAGTTTGGAGAAGGTGATCAGGGTGGTGGAACAGCTTGTTATGCAAAGATTATCAATCACATCAAGCATGTTCATAAGGAAGAATTTTCTGAGAGTGATGACAGCTCTGGTTATTCTGGTAGTTCTGATGAAGAAGGCTCTATTTCTAGAGATAATCAATATGAGCCTGATGTGAAGGAGGAAGGAGGTGCTGATATTCAAGATCTATTGGATGAAGCTGATGAGCTTAAATGTCAGAAATCAATTCTGATCAGGAGGGCTGCTACTGCATCAAAGGAAATGGAGAAGTTCTTTTCTGAAGATGGAGCTTTTTCTTTTCAAACTGTCTTTATGGCAAATGTCTCAGCCTCTTCGAGTCAGGTAAATTCTGAACCTCCTGCTCCTAGTGTTTGTAAATCATGTGCAGATATGAAGCTTGAATCAGAAAAGCTTCATAGTCATAATCAGAATTTGGTTATTGAACTTTCGAAATGCAAAGAGGCAAACATGGCTTTAACTCGGAACGAAAAAGAATTTAAATATGTAATAGAAACATTAAAGAAAAGTGTATCCGAAGTTAACAAGGTGGTTTACCATAAACAAATAAGTATAAATGAATACATAAATCTTGTTGAGGAAACCAAGAAGCAGCTAGCCATTGCCCAATGTGAGCAGGATGCAATCAAACAGAAATTGGAAAGTTATTCTAACTCCCGATTTGTGCTTGATCACATCATCGATGTTCAACAACTGAAGGGAAATCAAAAGGGCATAGGATATAAGAAATGCCCGCCCCCTTTGAGGCATAACTATACCAAGATGCCTGATGAGGAAGATATGCCACGGTATGAACCCAGTGTGCCTCTGAACTTTGAGGAATTTTCTACTGGCCTAGGGTTCAAACCGGACAATTCTTCAAGCACATCCACAAAGCAGCAAGAAGCTTCAGCATCCATGAAGCAAGGTCCTCCAATTATCGAGGACTATGAGTCATCGGATGATGAATCAGAATTGGATGTAAGTGATCAGGATAAATCACTTGGCAAGATGAAAGGAGTAGTCATTCCACTTGAGAATCACATCCTTTGTGATCCTGATACTCCTACTGCTTCATCAGTCGAGAAACAAGTGATAGATCCTGTCAAGGTTGACAAGAAGTCTGTGTCTGCTGTTAAAAGCAGCAATGTGTTGTACACATTGGTTGGTGGTGATAAAATTTACTCAGATCATGATTTCCCAATTGAAAATGTTAATCAATCTTTGATTGATAAAGTCTTTGAAGATAATACAAACAAATTTTTGGGAAAAACTCTTCCGGGAATTGTAGTAACACAATGTGATCCAATTCCTAAGGATGAGATCAGAAAACAGTTTGGTAATCAAAAATCACCAACCACTCAACAATACAGTGCTTCTAAGAGCAGAAAACCAATCAAGCGAGCTCAAAAGCCTAATGTCTCTCAAATGAAATCTGAAACAAAAGGAGCTCGAGTTCAAAAGAAAACAAAAGATGTCAAGTTCGTGTCATCCAAGGGTACTGATAAGATTGAAACTTTTGAGAACAAATCTAACACTGATTTTGTACAACAAGTCACAATCTTAAAACGTAACAGTGATAACAATTACACTCAACATACAAATGGGTGTGATGAAAAGGCTAGTACCTCTGGTTCCACGAGCTCGACATCCCATGGTCAATCAAGTTCTCCTAAATTCGTTGAGAGGAGAACATGCTTTAAGTGTGGGGAATTTGGGCATATCATCAAAAATTGCCCAAACGCTCCAAAAGAAAAATTTGTTGAGAAGACTCCACCTGAAAAGGTTCACCCTCAACGTCAGTCAGTTTCACCAAAACGTGATAAACGAACAATTAAAGAACAAGAATCGAAACTGCGACGTAAGAATATAAAAACTGTTGAGAAAGCTTTAAAACCAGAAGTTAAAACAGTTAAAAGGGAACCAAGTATGTCACAGCCGTTAAAACCAGAATTTCCAAAAACAATTTACAACACTCAATCTGGTAGGCAAAAAGAAACTTGGAGACCTAAAACGGGTGATAGTTCAGGGGGAGTTAATGTGTTTGAGAATCATCAACAGATCGAGATCACGTTTCGTGATGCTCAGGGACGACCCAAGACCACTAAGGCTTGGGTCCCCATCCTCAACTGATTTTTGAACGACATGTGCAGGGTGTTCCAGGAGGAACTATTAATAGTCATTGGATTGTTGATAGTGGGGCATCCAGGCACATGATTGGCGACTTACGGCTTCTGTACGACGTGAGAAATATTAGAGGAGGCTATGTTGCATTTGCGGGAGACAAAGGCGGATATATCACTGGAGAGGGAAGTATCTCCAATGGTATTGTGTGTTTCGATAAGATCAATTATGTTCGTCAAATTGATCATAATCTTCTGAGTGTGTCGCAAATCTGCGATAAAAAGTTCACCGTGCATTTTGATGATGCCGGCTGTTATGTGCTGAAGCCCGGATTCAAAATTCCACAAGAATGGATTCTCTTATCGGCTCCCAGAGTTAATGATCTTTATATTCTCGATATGAGCCAAGCCATTACCACGTCTGCACAAGTCACTTGCTTTGTCTCAAAAGCCACTGAAAAGGAGTCTATATCTTGGCACAGAAGAATGGGGCACATTCACTTGAGAAAGATGAACCATTTGGTGAAAAACAATCTTGTGAGTGGTGTCCCTGTGAGAAGTTTTCATTTACAAGATATCTGTGTCTCGTGCCAAAAGGGGAAGCAAACGAAGAAATCCCATCCTTTGAAGAAAATCAACACTGTCAGCATGCCTCTCGAACGTCTTCATATGGACCTTTTTGGACCTATGAAACACAAGACAACGTTCGGTGATGCCTATTGTCTAGTAGTTACTGATGACTACTCTAGATTTTCTTGGGTATCCTTCATGGCACACAAGAGTGAAACTCCTGGCATCCTCAAGGATCTTCTCACAATGTTGGAGAATCTCTATTCGTTGAAAGTGAAGAGGATCCGAAGCGACAATGGAACCGAATTCAAGAATCAAGTTATGGATGAGTTCTGTACTTCTAAAGGCATTCTTCATGAATACAGTTCTCGTTATACTCCACAACAAAATGGTGTCGCGGAGAGGAAGAATCGCACGATAATTGAAACTGCAAGAACAATGCTAGTAGAGTCGGAACTCCCTGTTCAATTCTGGGGGGAGGCTGTGTCGACTGCGTGCTACACATTAAACAGAGTTCTTACAGTAAAGAGACATGGCAAAACTTGCTTCGAACTCCTTCAGAAAAGGAAACCGGATCTTTCTTACCTAGAACCTTTTGGTGCTCCTTATACCATGATTGAGCCAGATGGAAAATTTGGAGCAAAGGGTATCGAGGGCTTCTTCCTTGGGTATGCAACTCCTAATTTTCATGTTTGGAATTTAGCTACCAAAAAGATAGAGCTATGGAGTGAGGTGAAGGTTTAAAGGTACACGAGTCCTGTTAGGGCTCCGGGTGATCCGTGGATGTTCGATTATGATGGACTGTTTGACTCCTTCAATCTGCCAACCTTTGACGAAGAATCAGCAGCTGCAAGAATGTTATTTGAAAGCGACAATGCTACTATTTCGCCATTGGTCAGACCTGTTATCGTTGACCCTCAAGGTTTTTCATCGGTTAACAATACGGTTCAAAATGAGGTTTATGAAGATGCTGCTGACTATAATGAGTCTTCTGAAGATGATGAATATCATGATGCAGCTGAAGGATCTTCTGCTCCAGTTGCTCCTGTTCAAGGTGCTTCTGTTGATACACCTCATGTGCAGAATGTGGATACTGCTGAAGGGAATGCATCCACCTCTACACACATCCCTGGTGTGAAGTTGGTTGTTGATCTTAATTTCAATAATTTGGGTAACAATGCTCGTGTGCCAGATAATCCCGGAATGAGGATTCATGATACCCATCCCCAGCAGAACATAATAGGAGATGTCTATCGCGGTGTGCAGACGCGTAATCAGCTGAGAAACAACCAGAATGCTGGTTTGTATTCAGCCATAAGAGAATCTGGTCTGCAGAATGACTGGTCCTTCACGTGTTATGTGTCACTAGAAGAACCAAAATCGTGGAAAGAAGCGTTGAAAGATAATGCTTGGGTTGAAGCCATGCAGGAAGAACTACAGCAATTTCAAAAGCTTGGTGTTTGGAAGCTTGTTGAAAGACCAGAGAACTACAAGAAAATTGGCACTCGATGGGTTTTCAAATGCAAGAAGGACGACCGTGGAGTGGTTATTCGTAACAAGGCAAGATTGGTCGTTCAGGGTTTTCGTCAAATTGAGGGGATTGACTACAATGAAGTCTATGCACCAGTTGCTCGTCTGGAGGCTATTCGGATCTTTCTTGCTTATGCATCATTTAAGGGATTCAAAGTCTACCAGATGGATGTGAAAAGTGCTTTTCTTCATGGGATAGTTCAAGAAGAGGTGTATGTGGAACAGCCTCCAGGTTTCGAAGATCCAGTCCATCCTGATCGGGTTTGGTTGCTCAACAAAGCTCTTTATGGTTTACATTAAGCACCTAGAGCTTGGTACGCAACCCTATCCAACTATCTTCTGGAGAATGGATTTCGGCGAGGCCTTATTGATTGCACCCTCTTCGTCAAGGAACAAAATGGAGATCTTCTGCTGGTGCAGGTATATGTTGATGATATCATATTTGGTTCTACTAATGAATCTTTGTGCAGGGAATTCGAGCAAATTATGCAGGAAAAGTTCGAGATGAGTGCGATGGGGGAGATTAATTTCTTTTTGGGCCTACAAGTGCAGCAAACCGAGTCTGGGATATTCATCCATCAGACTAAATATGTTGGTGACATCTTGGGCCGGTTCCAGATGTCAGATGCAACGCCCATTGGTACTCCACTTCCGCAAAATCACGGGATTACTCCGGATTTGAAGGGTGAAAGCGTCAACTCCTCCTATTATCGTGCTATGATCGGATCTCTCATGTATCTTACTGCTTCGAGGCCTGACATCATGTATCCAACATGCCTGCTCGCAAGATATCAAGCTAATCCGAAGGCCTCCCATTTGTCAGCTGCAAAAAGGATTTTTCGCTATTTGAAGGGATGTCCAGACACCGGTCTTTGGTACCCTAGGGATGATAGCTTTGATTTGACCGCATACAGTGATTCTGATTTCGGCGGTTGCAAAATGGATGGCAAATCAACAACAGCAGGATGTCAGTTCTTAGGAAGTCGCCTGGTGACGTGGCAGTGCAAGAAGCAGACATGCGTTGCTACATCAACCTGTGAAGCAGAATACATCGCTGCCTCCAGTTGTTGCTCCCAAGTCTTGTGGATACAACAACAAATGCGCGACTACGGTTTTGAATTCCTAACTACTCCTATTTTTGTTGATAACAATGCTGCCTTACAGATCACTAGAAATCCTGTGCAGCATTCCAAGACCAAACACATCGAAATTAAATATCACTTCATACGTGATTGTTTTGACAAAAGATTAATCGATGTGATTCATATCCCCACCGAACACCAACGTGCCGACCTGTTTACAAAAGCATTTGATAAATCACGGTTCGATTATCTACTTTTGGTCAACGGCATTAAGGTGATACCTGAGTAAACTACTTTGGCTAATCGGGTTTGTTTGTTTCGTTTGTGATTCGTCAAGGTAGTCAACGAATCAGACTTGATTCGTTGACTGTTGGGCTTGTTAATGGGCTTTGTTCTGTTTCGCCAACCCATCTTCTGTTTCGTCAAGCAGATAAGCCCACCTGCTATATAAAGGCACAGAATGTTCATTGCAAAGGTTAGAGATGCTAGTTTACTCTTGTTGCTTGTAAGAACTGTGTTTGTATCAGTTGGCATTTCTCATCAAGATTAATCAAACGATTGTGTTTCTTTGGTTAACCGCGTGTTTATCTTGTTCTATGTTTGGTTGGCTAAGTTAAGTGGATTCCGCACACTTAACTTTGTTTGTTATAAACAAGGATTCCATAGTGAAAAACGATCCTCCGATTTAGGGACCTACATGTCATCTCCACTTTTTTAGGCTACACGGTATGGGGTCCGTCCCCACATCGTCTTGGACCGGCGACGGGGTGAACACCATGCCCCCCCCCACGTCCCGGCTTCCCCGTCCGAATCTCGCCGTTTGCGACGTTCCAAAATTGTGGGCCCCAATCCGAATTTGACCGTTAAAAACAAAGAAAATTAATAATTTTCAACGGCTATTTTTTAAATCCTCCCCCATTTCAATTCAATTTTTATAAAATTTCACCTCTTTTACTCATTTTTTCACAACTTTTCACCCACTACAATCTCACATCTCTCTCACATTTTATAACCCTCTTCCCTTTTTATAAAAACTCATCTATTTTTTTACCCGCTACCACCTCATCTCTCGCTAAAAATTATCATGGCTTCACTCATTTCTTCAATTTCTTCTATGTCTTCATCGTCTTCGTCTGCGTAGTATTCATCATCTATTTACTAGCTTATTTTAATATGTTAGGATATTTTTAAGTTTATCTTTTTTTTTACCTTTATTTTTTTAAGTTTATGTTTTTTTTAAATTTATTTCTTTAAGTTTAATTTTTTTTAAGTTTATGTAATGTTTTTTAATATTAATGAAAATATTTGTTACTTTATTTGGTAAATGTTAAATAAAAGTTGAAGATAAAAAAAATAAAAAAACATAAAAGTGGTGGAGGACTATGACTAGAACCATCCTCTCATGCCCTCTAGTTTCTCATGCCCTCTAGTTTTGGAGGATGATCCATCCTTGAGAGGACTATGACGTGTCGCCTTCGTGGCGGATCATCCTCCAAGGATGAACCCTCACCATACCTTGTAGTCTTATGTTATTACATTCGCGCACGTGATATGATGATTTTCTCGGTGTGTGGCGTAGTGCCATCCACACATTTCGAATTTGGGATGCACATGGATTCATTATTAACTATTTCTTATCACTAAGTTTATCTTTTCATAAGTATCTACTCATAATTCAAAAAAGGTGAAGTGAAAATATAAATAAAAAAGGAAGGACTTGCATGAAGTTCTTGAGATGCTATCTCAAGTTGGTTGACAACTTGTTCATTATCCGTATGTTGTACTTGTTTCTCCTTTAAGAAATAACATGAGAGAGGTGTTAATGCTGAAAGTTTTTTTTTTTTTTTTTTTTTGAACGGTGAGAATCTTTAACAGTTGAGAGAGAGATCTCACACCCTCTCAACCAGAGGGCACTAACCCCACTCTGGCTAGATTATGTTGTTTGGTATGCAAGAATGAGAGGCGGAATGGAATGGATGATTACGAGGGAATGAAAAAAAAGATGTTTGGTTGGTCAATGGAATGGAGTCACCCATTCCAAAAGACATTCCATTCCCTCAAAATCACTCCATCAACCCTCCATGTTTTTTCTTCAATTCATCCATCTTGAACCATTTATCAACAACACCACAACCCACCACCTTCGCCACAACCCATCACCAACGCCATTGCCGCAACCCGCCACCACCTTCGTCACCACTCTGACAGCCACCACCATCGCCGCCAACCACCACCAACATCGACGTCACCACCAACCATCGTCGATGCCACCACCAACCGCCGCCACCGCCACTCGTCGTCGTCGCCGCACCGTCACTTGTCGTCATTGCCGCACCGCCGCTCGTCGTCGCCACCACCACCACCCATCGACGCTGCCGCTGCCCACCACCACCACCCACAATCACTACCACCGACCACCACTCACCGCTGATGTTTTTCTTGCATACCAAACAATACATAATAATAATTTATTCCATTCCCTCGTCCATTCCATTACCCCATACCAAAACAGACCCCAAGGGTGGTGGATGGAACGAATTTGAGGGAATAGAATATCTTATATAATGGGTGATTTCATAGGTATTTTTAACGTTTAAGATTTCACCCGCTGACCTTATACATGTGCTTTTTGTTTCAGGTTAAGTCCTTTATTACAAACCTAGTTAATTTTTAGGGTTTAGCGTCATAGGGATGGCAAAAATGTGCCGAATATACTATGTACTTTAAATCCTTTTTCATGTTTTCCCCAAGGTACAGCGCAGTGTTGGTGCACTTGTGTCTGTACTTTGTCTGTATTCGGTCACGATGTAAACGATGTCCTGTTCTTGTGTTGTAAGTTGACCAAGTCAACCATCCTCCGGTTTGACTTGGACAACAGTTGGTAAAAGTTGAAAGATGTACTGTCTCGAAGGATAAGAGATCGAAGGATGATATGGATCCTTCGATCTCATCGAAAGATATGCTTCGAATGATTAGACCTCGAAAGATGATCTTTCGAGGTCCCTGCTGATCTTTCGAGTGACTTGTCTTCGATAGATGATCCTTCGGACCATCTATCGGATCCTTCGGACTGCACATCATGAGCTGGGTATAAATACCCATGCATTGTGTTGAGTTCAGTAGGACAGACAGAGAGAACACACACATCCGAGAGATAGCTTTGAGAGCATTCTGTCCGAAACTCACACACACACTTTGAGAGTTTACAAGTTAGGTTTGTAAACATTGTGCTTGTAACCGAAACCTTCATTTGCATTAATACAAGTTGTGTTAATCGGTGAACCCTTGTGTGTTGTGTTTATACTTGCTTAATCCCGGTTTGCTCGCTAGCTTGGATTCCGCACTCGCTAGTGGGTTAGTATAACAAGGTTTGAGGTTCGTCATCCGACAAAAAGGGACCTACAAGTGGTATCAGAGCTTGGCTCTTTACCTTGTTTAAAACCGGGTTTTTCAAGTTCTTGGTGTGTGTTTGAACACTTGGTTTAACACCCGTTTTTGTTGGTTTTTCTACACTTTTAAATTGGAAAACGTGTTTTAAACTTACCGGGAGTGTTCGTAAGTGGGTTGGGTAACTTAAAAACTTGTTTTTGAGTGTGTTGGTAATTTCCGGCCATATTCCGGTCAATATTCCGGTGACTGGTTTGAGGATAGGGTTTTCCTTTTTGGGTAAATTATCTTTCAAAATCTTGGTTGGTAGAAAAGTTGTCAGCCTGCCATACCCTTTTGATGAAAGTTGACTTACCAACCCATCACCTTTTCACCAACCCGTCACATATGTGTCAGTGTGTCAGTGCACATTCGAAAGATATCCTTCGACTTCGAAAGATATCCTTCGACATCGAAAGACCATCTTTCGATCAAGGAAGGCTCGAAAGATCATCATCCTTCGACCCATCCTTCGAAGTCTGAAACATATCTTTCGATAAAGGAATCTTTCGAAAGTCAGCTATACGAAAGATAAGGATATTCGAAAGATAAGGATCCTTCAAAAGGGGAATCCTTCGAGTTCTTGAATCTTTCTAAATCATTGTTATTGTTCGAGATTCAACAGTAATCTTTCGAGTACTGTTGATCCTTCGAACAAGAGTTGATCCTTCGATTGTAGTCAGGTTATTGTTAACAAGTTTCTATGATTTCAGATCGTTCGGAACAGGATCCTTCGGCCGTGATATCTTTCGGATTACTTACTTAGCATTTATTTTGCTTATCAATCATGAATCCGAGTTGGTGGAATCCTGCTCCAGATAATGGTGAATATACAAGATCAAATGTCACTCCCTCATGGTGGGGTACACCGGCTCCAGACGATGGAAAATACACGAATACAAGGTCATCTCCTTTATGGGCTGAGTCGCCGGTATCAACTTCTTCTCAGGGAAATCAATGGGCTTTGGTATCGAATCAAACTCCGAGCATTCAAAGTATTCTACTAAGCGAAAGTGAAACAGGAAGTTTGAATCGACCTCCAAAGTTGATGCATTTGAATGAATATCCAGGATGGGTTGAGAGATTTAAAACATATGTTCTTGGTCAAAATACCGAACTGTGGATACGTTTCACCACAGATTTCGATCAAGCCATAGAGGTTGCTGCTTCAGATTCTACTACGTTTGCTGATCTTCCAGAAGATAAAAAGAAAACTTATGATCTGGAAAAGAAGGCATATGCCATTCTCACTCAGGCGTTGAGCAAGGATATCTACCATCAGTTCGTCAGCTTCAACACAACAAAGAAGTTGTGGGACGGATTGAAAAACAGAGGAGTGGGAAATGCAGCAACACGTCAAATGCGTCATGATCTTCTCAAGAAAGAATTCGAAGGTTTCACTTGTATGGATAAGGAGTCCTTGGGAGATATGACAAGCCGATTTTATCATCTGCTTACGGAATTGGATAATTATAGTGTAGTGACAACTCAAGCTGAAGTTGTGAAGAAGTTTGCTGATGCTTTGCCTCCTCAATGGAGTAGTTTCTTGGAAATCCTGAAGTACAACGGAGTGTTGAGAACCACTAATATCAACGAATTCGTTCAACTTTTGGAAAACAAGGATCAGGAGGAAACATTGAAGGCGAAGAGAGTTCCATTGCCACAGAATCCAGAAATGTACTGTGGAACTTCCAATTCTTCGTCTGCAAGAACCGGTTCACATGCTCCACTTCAAACAGCGTTTGTCACAAGCACAGATTGTTTTGGCAACCCAATCCAAGTTCCTGTTAAGCCACCTCCCACCACAGACATGTATGGAAATCCAATCCAACCACCTCCACCTCCTCATGCTCAACAACAACAACGTGCATGTTATGGAGGAACATCATCTGCTGGTCAACAATCAAAGTCAAGTACAGTACAGCTCGACACGTCAAGCTTCTCTAAAATCAGTGTAGAAGTAGCTAAGGAACACATGGAGCTGCTTAACACTGTAGTGAGCGCGTACTGTGGGTTGATAGAAGGTCAGATTAGCAACATTAATCTGACACAAGAAGATTACAGGCAGATTGATAAAGAAGAGATGGACTTGATGGACATCAAGTGGGCCTTTGCTAGTGCTGTGAGAAGAGCAAAGGATTGGATGGAAAGTACTGGCAGAACTAGCTTGGAAAGTAAGCGAGACACCAAGTATGGGTTCGATAAGCAAGCTGTAAAGTGCTTCAACTGTGGTGAACGGGGTCACTTTAAGCGGGAATGTACAAAGCCAGCCCAGCACGGGAATCAAAACCCCTTCAGAAACCAAGGCAATCGGCAGAACAGAAACAATGATCGTACCATGGTACCCGTCAACAACCAAACCAACCGAGCACTTGCGGTTCAGGTAGATGAAGGTTGTGACTGGTCAATCCAGTTGGGTGGTGATGCTCCCGATGGAACAGCATGTTTTGCTCAGATTGTGAAGGAGCTAGTTCACACCAGTGGTGGAGAATCTTCTGCCAGTGGTGGTGAATCGTCTGAAGATGAAGACTCTTCTGGGTACAGTAGAAGTGTTGATGAAGAATCATCCAATTCTGGTGATGATCATGTGGGTGAGACATCGAATGCAGCAATCGATGCAGATATTGATGAACTCTTGGAGGAAGCTGCAGCAGAAACTCAAAGAAGATCTATTCTGGTGGATCAAGCTGCTTATACTTCGTCTTCTCTCCATTCAGCCTTTATGGCTAATGTCGACGGTTCATCAAGTCAGGTATGTGTCGATGAACCCACTGCTGTTAATTGTGATGAATGTGCTAGGTTACATGCTAGATGTGCTGAAATGGAGAAAAGTATGTCTGAGTTGCAATGCAAACATGATGCTTTACAAGCTAGTTTGTTTGACTTGCAAGACAAACATACTACTGTGAATGAGAATTTGAGTGACTTGCAAAGTAAGCATGACGCTTTGCAAGAAAAATATGATGTGACCTTTCTCCACAATCAGAAATTGACTGTGGACCTCTCTAAATGCACAGAAGCCAACATGTTTTATGAAAACCATGAAAAAGAATTTAAGTCAGTAATTGAAACATTAAAGAAAGATAAAACTGAACCGACTAAAATGGTTTCAAGAAAACAAACTGATATTAATTTGTATATATCTCGCCTTGAGATTATGCAAAAAGAGATGGCTTGTGTGAAAACCGAAAGTGATGCAATCCAACTCAAGCTAGACAGTTATTTGAGCTCTAGCTATGTGTTAGATCACATCATTGATGTTCAGAAGGAAAAGAGGGATGTCACATGCATAGGGTACAAGAAGTGTCCACCACCAGTGAGACATAATTATGATGCCATGCCTGATGAAGAGGACAGGGTTTTCTTTGAACCTTCTGTGCCTCTAGATGTTAAGGAGTTTGCTGCAGGGCTCGGATACCAAAAGGAAGTATCCTCAGATTCAGATGTGTCAGCAGATACATTTGTAAGTGCTGAACAGAATCAAGATCCTCCAGTTGTGATTGAGGATGCTGATTCGTCTGATGATGAATCTGATGATACTGTCCCAGCAAAGTCTGATGCGGTAGCCAAAAATGAGGACATACCTCTTGAGAATCACATTCTATGTGATCCCCCTGTACAAACCGCTCAGACTGTTGCAACTGAGTCCTCATCTGCTGAAGAGCCGGAGAGTGTGAATTTGCTGTACACTCTAGTTGGTGATGATAAAATTTACTCAGACAAAGATTTTCCCATTAAGAATGTTAATCAATCCTTAATCTGTAAAGTCTTTGAGAATTCGACGAGTAAGTTCTTGGGAAAGGCAGGACCTAAAGTTACAGTTACACAGTGTCCTCCTATTCCAAAGGCTGAAATTCGTAAACAATTTGGCAACAAGAAATTACCAACAGTGCCAAAACAGCAAAATCACACCAAGCCGAAAGGAAAATCACCGGCTCCAGTCCAAAAGAAGCCGAATCAAAAGAAGAAGAAAAATGTTAACTTTGTGAAATCGACGGGAACAGACAAAATTGAAAAGTTTGAAAATCAATCTAACTTAGATTTTGTCAAGAAAACTATTGTCGAGAAAAGAAATGAACCAAGCAGTTCAAAGCCTAGTACCTCGGGTTCACAAAGTTCAACATCATCGGCTAAGCGATCACATGATACTTCGGGGTTTGTAGAACGAAGATCATGTTTTGAATGTGGAACCATTGGACATATTATTCGTAATTGTCCATATCTTCATAAGCAAAAGGAAAAGGTTGATGATCCCCGTGGCAAGACTGACCGTAAGCCATCTGTTTCCACAAAACAAGATCCCAGACTTGTAAAAGAAAGGGAAAAGAAACAGAAACGCCAACAGGTCAAGAAGATTGAAAAAGCAATTAAAACTGATGTGGTTCAAAAACAATCTGTTGTTGTAAAACCAGAAAATTCCAAAACTTCAAACAATCAAGAAGTTAAAATTTTAAAGAAAGACACTGGTAAAACAAAACAGACATGGAAACCTAAATCGGTTACTGAATCAGGGGGACCATCACAATTCACCAACCATCAAAGACAAGAAGTTATTGTCATTGATGAAAATGGAAGACCCAAGACCACAATGGCTTGGGTCCCCATCTCCAACTAATTCATTTGAGTTCATGTGCAGGGTGCTTCAGGAGGAACTATCAGTAGTCATTGGATTGTTGATAGTGGGGCATCCAGGCACATGACAGGCGACATGAAGCTTCTCTACGACGTTAAATCTATTAGAGGAGGTTATGTTGCTTTTGCTGGAGATAAAGGTGGATACATTACAGGTGAAGGAATGATATCTAACGGGATTGTCAGCTTTGACAAGATCAATTTTGTGCAACAACTTGATCACAATCTTCTTAGTGTTTCTCAAATCTGTGACAAGAAATTTTCAGTACACTTTGATGCTAATGGATGTTATGTGCTGAAACCCGGCTTCAAAATTCCAAAAGAATGGATTCTCTTGTCGGCTCCAAGGATAAATGATTTGTACGTCCTTGACATGAGCCAGGCTATTACTACGTCTGCACAAGCAACTTGTTTCGTTTCCAAAGCCACAGAAAAAGACACTATCTCTTGGCACAGACGAATGGGTCACATTCACTTACGCAAAATGAATCATTTGGTATCAAATGAATTGGTGAATGGTGTTCCCCTCAAAAATTTCCATCTTCAAGACGTCTGTGTTTCGTGCCAGAAAGGAAAGCAAACAAAGAAGAAGCACCCTACAAAGAAGATCAACACGGTGGCAGTTCCTCTTGAACGCTTGCACATGGATTTGTTCGGTCCTGTCAAGCACAAGAGTATTCGGGGTGATCAATACTGCCTCGTGGTTACTGATGATTATTCAAGATTTTCTTGGGTTGCGTTCATGGCACACAAGAGTGAAACCTTTGGCATCATCAAAAACTTGATCATTCAGATTGAGAATTTGTATAAGTTGAAGGTTAGGCGGATACGTAGCGACAATGGTACTGAATTTAAAAATCATTCCATGGCGGAGTTCTGCACTTCAAAGGGTATTCTTCATGAGTTTAGTGCAGCTTATACTCCTCAACAGAATGGTGTCGCTGAACGTAAGAACCGCACATTGATCGAGACTGCTAGGACAATGTTGGTAGAGTCGCAGCTACCCATTCCATTCTGGACTGAAGCTGTGGCCTCTGCATGTTATACATTGAACCGAGTCCTTACAGTAAAAAGGCACAACAAGACCTGCTTTGAGCTTCTTCAAAAACGGAAACCAGATTTGTCTTATCTAGAACCGTTTGGAGCTCCATGCACAATCATCGATCCTAATGGAAAGTTTGGGGCAAGAGCAATTGATGGATACTTTCTTGGGTATGCCACCCCTAACTTACGAGTCTGGAATCTAGAGACTAAAAGGGTCGAGGAATGGTCTGAGGTCAGAGTACAAAGGCACACCTTGCCAGTCAAAAATCCGGGTCAACCTTGGATGTTTGAGTATGATGACTTCTTCAATTCGATCAATGTTGAAGCCGTTGAAGAAAATGCTGCGGCTAGGATGTTTTTCGAGAGTGACAATGCAACAGTTTCACCGGTGGTTCGTCCAATTCTTGTTAATCAAGAACCATCTTCTTCGGTGAACAACAATACTCTCAACAATGAGGATTTTCATGATGCAAACGAATTGAACGAATCTTCAGAGGATGATGAATTTCTAGATGCAGATCAGGAAGCTCCTACAACAGCAGTTCATGGTACTTCAGAGGGTACTCCTCCAGTGGATACACATAGAACAGCTGAGGCTACTGCATCATCCTCTTCGTCAATTCCGGGCCTTGAATTGGTTGTTGATCTTAACCTCAACAACCTGGGTATAAATATTCCAGTTCCAGATAATCCAGCAACAAGGATTCATAATACCCATCCTCAACAAAACATCATTGGAAATGTGCAAAGTGGCGTTCAAACAAGAAACATGTTGCGAAACAACAACAATGCAGGCTTGTATGCAGCTATTAGAGAATCCGGGCAACAAAACGATTGGTCCTTCGCGTGTTATGTCTCACAGGAAGAACCAAGAACATGGAAAGAAGCCTTGAAGGATAATGCTTGGGTTGAAGCCATGCAGGAAGAACTGCAACAATTCCAGAAGCTGGGTGTCTGGAAACTCGTAGAGAAACCTGCTGGATACAAGAAGATTGGTACCCGTTGGGTTTTCAAATGCAAAAAGGATGACCGCGGAGTTGTTATCCGAAACAAAGCACGTTTAGTCGTTCAGGGTTTTCGTCAGATTGAAGGGATCGACTACAACGAAGTCTATGCACCAGTGGCACGTCTCGAAGCAATTCGAATCTTTCTAGCCTATGCGTCCTTCAAAGGATTCAAGGTTTATCAGATGGACGTGAAAAGTGCATTCTTACATGGTGTGGTTGAAGAAGAGGTGTACGTCGAACAGCCTCTAGGTTTTGAAGATCCTATCCATCCCGATCGGGTTTGGTTGCTCAACAAAGCTCTCTATGGTCTTCATCAAGCGCCGCGAGCTTGGTATGCAACCTTATCTCATTATCTGCTGGAGAACGGTTTTCGTAGAGGTCTTATCGACTGTACTCTCTTCATCAAAGAACAAGATGGAGATCTTCTTCTGGTACAGGTATACGTTGATGATATTATTTTTGGTTCTACTAATGATGTCTTGTGTAGGGAATTCGAGCGCATCATGCAGGATAAATTCGAGATGAGTGCTATGGGGGAAATGACTTTCTTCTTGGGCCTACAAGTTCAACAAACAGAGTCTGGGATATTCATCCATCAGACTAAATATGTTGGTGACATCTTGAGCCGGTTCCAGATGTCTGATGCAACGCCCATTGGTACCCCATTGCCAACCAATCACGGAATTACTCCTGACTTGAAGGGAGAAGCTGTTAGCCCTTCAAACTACCGCGCTATGATTGGATCTCTTATGTACCTCACAGCATCAAGGCCAGACATAATGTACCCAACGTGCCTGCTTGCTAGATATCAAGTTAACCCGAAGGCCTCACATCTTGCTGCTGTTAAAAGGATTTTTCGTTATTTGAAGGCGTACCCTGACACCGGTCTGTGGTACCCTAGGGATAATAACTTTGAATTGGTAGCTTTTAGTGATTCTGATTTTGGCGGATGCAAAATCGACGGTAAATCCACAACGGCTGGATGTCAGTTCTTAGGAAATCGCCTAGTCACATGGCAGTGCAAGAAGCAGACGTGTGTAGCTACATCAACATGCGAAGCTGAATACATTGCTGCCTCAAGTTGTTGCTCCCAAGTTCTTTGGATCCAACAACAAATGCGGGACTACGGTTTTGAATTCCTAACTACTCCTATTTACGTTGATAATTCTGCTGCTTTAGATATCACTAGAAATCCTGTGCAGCATTCAAAGACCAAACACATCGAAATCAAATATCACTTCATACGTGATTGCTTTGAGAAAAGGCTAATCGATGTTGTTAAGGTCCACACCGATGACCAACGTGCCGACTTATTTACCAAAGCTTTTGACAAATCAAGATTTGACTTTTTATTATTGGTAAACGGCATTAAGGTCAAGCAAGAGTAAAACCAACATCGGAAAATCATTTTTGTAAATACCTTTGTGTTTTAAATTTGTCTTAGTTTATTGATTTTAGGGGGAGTAAATCCAAAAATCTGAAAATCCAAAAACATCGAAAAATTTCAAAAACACAATAACAATAGAAAAACAAAAATGAGTTTCCTGGCGAGCAAAAGAGAAAATGATAGTACATCAGTGGTCTATCCAAACCTCTTTAAACCTTAAATGAAAAACGATAAGCAGCTCTATATAAGATGTATCGGTAGGCTCACAATCATTTTAAAGTGTGCAGGGTGATATAAATCTTAATCGACTGAAGACCAGGTGGGAACCATTCATTGGCATATGGTCTTAGTACCGAAATTTCGTTTGATAGATTGCCGAGGTTCTGAGATATTCGGTCTTTATGCTGCTTATCATCTGGGTATCATGGTTGTATCTTTTACCGAAAAATAACGGGGACGCAAGTCTAGATCTTCCATGATACTATACATACGTGTACATATTACATATTGCATTCGACCTCAATAAGTGATAAACAATCACATGTCCAAACAAATAAGTGATAAAAAATATCACATCTATCCGGGTGTCAAGTTCGTCTCTCTGCTGTACGGAAGTACTGACCTGTTCACGGACTTGCACCTGTGCCCTCATGCATACGAAAATCAAGTTCCTCATCAATAAGTGATTATATCACATAGGGCTTGTTTTCAATTCAAAATAAGTGAGTATCTCACAATTTATACGGTCAAACAGATGATAATCAGTATACTCACCGGTAAGATGAACTCTCGTGCATACCTTGATACGGGAATGTGTCGTGATGTGGATGAACACCGGTCGGTAAGTATAAATCATACCTTAACGTATCCCCTCGCCATGATTACATCTGATAAGTTGAGCTTAAGTGGACAACAATACCGATAATTGTTATAGGATGCTTATCTTAATGTTAACTAACTGAACAACAAGAGTGTTTTGGCATGACCGTACACTGATATGATTCTCTTACCCTCGAAACTCGCAAAAAGAATGTTTGTATATATTTATTTATTTACTGCTTAACTTTTATTATTTCTTTTAAACAGTTTCGTCGTTTGGTGCATATCAGCACGACATTAGCGGTGATGTCGTTTGATAACACTCAAAGGATTTTAAATTGTTGTCTTTTAATTTCAAAAATACCAAAAAGATTTTAGGTGTGTTTTAATATAAACTTTATAAAAGCCAAAAAGATTTTCTTTCTTCTTTATTTTCGATCGTACGATGTTGGAGCTCAAGTCTTCGTTACCTGAAACCTGACTGAAAACCGAATTGACTAAATCTTCATAAACGGTCAAAAATTTGCAGATTTTGAAAGTTAGAATTTAAAATTGATAAATTTATTAAACTTTCAAACTGTCGGACGGTGTTTGATTTTGACATGGTCATTCGTGTGTCTTTTGTTGATACTATTCCAAGCAGTTGTTCTCATTACGCGTTTAGATTTCTTGCATGTGCAGATTCTAAAGGCTAGGAGAACATGGTCGATGACAAGCTCTGGAATGAAGACACGACGAGAAGGCGCTCAAAAGATGAAGATGATCGAGTTTCCGCTGGCCATCATCAACACCACAAGGATCTCACTTCATAAAGATAAAGTCTTTTCACGAGCATAACTCAAGGGGGAGCTTATGTTAAGGGGGAGTTTGTCAACACACTTCCTACATGATACGGGTAGTTTGTTGATACACTCTCTGCTTTCAAGACGTGAAGACTTTGAAGATCCTCCGACTTTGAAGACTTGAAAGGACATCGAGACGAATCTACAACTACAGAAGATAAAGACAAAGCTACAGCCAAGGGGGAGTTTGTTGGTGCACTTGTGTCTGTACTTTGTCTGTATTCGGTCACGATGTAAACGATGTCCTGTTCTTGTGTTGTAAGTTGACCAAGTCAACCATCCTCCGGTTTGACTTGGACAACAGTTGGTAAAAGTTGAAAGATGTACTGTCTCGAAGGATAAGAGATCGAAGGATGATGTGGATCCTTCGATCTCATCGAAAGATATGCTTCGAATGATTAGACCTCGAAAGATGATCTTTCGAGGTCCCTGCTGATCTTTCGAGTGACTTGTCTTCGATAGATGATCCTTCGGACCATCTATCGGATCCTTCGGACTGCACATCATGAGCTGGGTATAAATACCCATGCATTGTGTTGAGTTCAGTAGGACAGACAGAGAGAACACACACATCCGAGAGATAGCTTTGAGAGCATTCTGTCCGAAACTCACACACACACTTTGAGAGTTTACAAGTTAGGTTTGTAAACATTGTGCTTGTAACCGAAACCTTCATTTGCATTAATACAAGTTGTGTTAATCGGTGAACCCTTGTGTGTTGTGTTTATACTTGCTTAATCCCGGTTTGCTCGCTAGCTTGGATTCCGCACTCGCTAGTGGGTTAGTATAACAAGGTTTGAGGTTCGTCATCCGACAAAAAGGGACCTACACGCAGGTTGCACCTTACTAGTTTACAATGACACATTACCTCTATCAATTTATAATTTAGTTTCATTCATAAAAAAAAATACCAACCAAAAAGATGAAGTAAAAAAAAAGGAAGGTTACCAATGGGGTGGTGGTCCATTGGCAAAGGCAAAACCTTTAAAACACCTAGGTTGGGAATGAGAAGGTCTTGGGTTCAAGTCCCACAGACGACAGAGATTAAAGAAATTCACCTTTCAAAAAAAAGGAAGGTCTTACAGGAATTTGAAAAGTTGTTATCTGAAGTTCGTCGACAATTTGGTCCTTATTTGGCTCATGTACTTGCTCCTCCTTTAAGAAATAGTATTTGAGAAAATAAAATTAATGCTCAAAACTATACATTTGTGATAAAAATACAAACTGGCTGTGAAAGCTATTTGCTAAGGAAAACTATAAAACAATGAAATAATTGATAATATAATAGATGATAAGATATCAACGAGATTGATGTCTAAAGACGATACCTTAAAAATTAAAACCATCAAATAAATTTAACTAGACATAAATTACCAGTTAAATTTGGTAACCAAATAATAAACATGAAAAGGAAATTAACATAATATAGAATTAATACCATATGCAAGTCAAATTTGGTAACAAAATAATGAATATCAAAGAAAGTGGGCATTCCATTGTAACTTCTATACACGAAAACGATTGGTCGCGAGAATTCGTCCAGGATATGGGTGTAAACTGAATTAGTTTTTTTTTGCGTTGAACAATGCATATAAAGTTATGGAACATGCAATATTTCAAATCCAAATAAAAAGGTGAGAAAGTGACGAAAACACATTATTATTTAGCTCAAGAGGCTGCCAATTAGCAAGGGCATAACCTTCATCAAAGGAGGTCCCCATCTAAGTCCCATAAGCCTCAACCAAGAGGCAGCCTCGCTAACCAATTCTTTAAATGGAAGCCCTAGAGATTGGGTTCTTATAAAGTAGAAATTTACTTAATTTAACAAAAAGTATGGACATACAATTTCAGTTGTGGATAACTTTGATGTCTTTGTAAGAAGTCTAGCTTAAGTTTCAATAGTATTATCATAGGTTGGCTTTAATATTTGAAAGCTTTTGTGTTTAAATGACAGGGTTCTTCTCTTCAATTTTGTCTTATTTGGGTATTTTCAGGACCCGTTCTATGTAATAATTTAGCCAAACGAAATTGTATCATTGAATATGCATAATACTTATTTTTAGGCTATAGGGTGTGGGGATCATGGTTGGGACATGATTTGCCAACTAGGAACATGAATGGAAGGCTACACCACCCCCCTTGATTGATCCACCATGGTTTGCATGGATTAAACCATGGCAACCATGGTCCTCCTTGCCATTTTTCAACAAATCATTTCCTTTTTGTTTAGACAAAGATAATAAATAAGGGGCTAATGGTTTGGGTCATGACCACACCCTTAGGGTAGTGGTTTTAGATGGTGGATTAAAGATGAGTTACATGGCACTAACATGAAGGGTCATGGTGGTCATGAGGGTCATGACCACACCCTATAGCCTTATGCATTAAGATAATATGCACCTCTAATTACACACAAACATAAACATACCTGACTTACTTGAAAGACCAATGCTTGCTCAAGTTCATTAAGAACAACTTTCAATGTTGGACGTTGGTCTTGACTCTCCGCCACACACTGGTTTGCAACTTTTAAAAATGTGTACAAAGAATCCTTATTGGCTCCTCCAATTGGCCTATGACTCCGTTTACTGGTTTCTTCCTTTAGTATAGGATCTATGATGTCCTCTATTGTCCCATTGGAGAAGTTTTGTCTTGCAACATGAACCAGCCCTTTCTCACTCTGCTTAAGGTAAATTTGGTCCTGAGCTTTTCTTCTGCATAGAATTTCAAACATAACTACTCCAAAGCTATATACATCCGACTCTCTTTTTAGCTTACCAGTCTTCGCATATTCTGGATCCACGTGCCATGTTGACTTAAAATATGTTCTTTTACATAGAGCTTCGTCTTTTTGATTTGGAGGCAGGAATACTGCCAACTCAAAGTCTTCGATCTTTGCCCTCCAATTCTCATACAATCCAAATCTAAAAGGATCTATATCACTATGTATCATCATTTTTTTATCATCCATCTCATAATGAAGGTAATTCAGTGCGTGCGCACCGTCAATGCAGATTTTCAAACGTTTTTCCCAAGTCAAATTATGCATTTTTTTTTGCGTTACCCAAATAATCACCAAGTGATCCATTAGAAAATTTCTCGGTGACAAGTATCCTCTCAAAACCTTCAACACAAAATCCTATTAGAGTGACTATGTTGTGATGCTTAGCACTGGCAAGCACTTCAAGTTCTGTGAAAAATAATTCTTCTTCGAGCTCGTCAACTTTAGGAAGGAAGCGCTTTATAACAATTGCGTTGTGTCTCTTAAATAGTTTACTTTTACTTATCCCTTCTCTGAAAGAAGGGTTTTCTTTATCAAAATGGCAGAGTTCAATTGGGTACCAAGTATAGCAATCACCAAAGAGAGTTTCATTTGTGTCTGAAAAATTATGGGTGGCAAACTTTATATCATGAAGCTCAATCTTCAAGTGTTCCAAGTTATTTCCCTGCAAAATGTGACAAAGGGAAAAGAGAATTACAAATTATGAAATTATATATACCTGTTAGATACATGAGAACGAATTGTGGTTAATAAAATTGATCTTGAAGGCTCTATGTAAATGAGAAGCGTAATGAGAGAACCCCAGTTTGGATCCTGAAGGCTCTATGAAAACAAGAAATGTGGGGTCATGAATTGAGTGATTCAACGGATGGTATTTCTTTAGTTTGGTATTTGGTATTTGGGATTCAGAGGTTTTTTGATCGAGTATAAAATTCTAAAAGAGGTTTTTTCATCGTTTCTACATTTAACATCCCCTTCTAAAGTCCATCTACTGAAAGGATGGATACGTAAGAAATGCTAAACGTAAAGGAGAATAAGGGTAATTGTCAAAGTTAATAGAACAAAAGTACAATTTTCTTCTTATTTTCGTTAAAAATAATTTTGTGGGTAGTGGCGGTGGTAAGATGGGTGTGATATATACGGGTACCAAAGACATCTTAATAATTATATCACAAAGAAGCAATACAAAGATTTAAAAATATCAGTACTCGAAATTAAAACATACAATATAAAAACTTTTACTAATAAACAACTGACATATGGTGATTTTGAGATAATTTTAATTAAAGTTTCATTTAGTGAAACTAACAACAATGAAATTTAAATTATATTTAACAATATTATTTTGAACGTCCAACATAGGCAGACCTCACCTGGCGCACCTATAGGTAAAAGGCCACTCACGTCTAGGATCGTAGATCTTAGGTAATTTATAGCTACAATAAAAACATTTGTTATTTAATAAACAACTGTTATATAGCAATTATTTTAATTAATTTTATTTTAGTTGTAACTAACAGTGAATTTTACAGTATAATTAACAATATAACATTGTTAAAAATTAACAAATACGGCGATATCAGTTTTTTTCCTCTTAAAGTGATAATCTTTGAAGCAAACAAATTAACAACAAAGGAAAATTAACTTAAAGGCGTAAAGAAAAACAAAAAAGCCAAAAAAGGTCTTACAAAATTTTCAGGTCGTGGTTGAAACCTCAATGCTTTCTCCAATGCTTTCTCAAGTTTATTAACAATACTGAGCATATGTGGGCGATGTGATCGCTCTTCCTTTAAGCAAGAATATGCCGTTTCTGAGTATGTTCTGAATGATCTTACGGATATTTGGTATCCGGACATTTGATTCTTTAGATCAGGATGGATTATATCTGGCAACGTGTCGTTTTCATAATGTTGCATGACCAATGGAGCTAGTAATCTATTAGCATCGTTCCTAATATATGCTCTCCTCCCACACAATATCTCGAATAAAACAACACCGAATGCATAGATATCCGACTTGCAGGTCACCCCTTTGGACTTTTCAATTTCTGGGTCCAAATACCCTATTGTGCCAATAGGTTCAGAAAGGACGACCTGGTCCATTCGGTTAAGTGATTGTTTGATTGAAACTTTAAAACCGGATAACTTGGGTTCCCAGTTCTCGTCTAATAAAATTGTGGAGCTATTGATGTTAAGATGTATAACACCATAGCCACGTCCCTCGTCATAATGGAGGTAACTCAACGCATGAGCCACGCCTACAGATATCTTCAATCTTTGTGTCCATGTGAGGTTCGGGTTGCTTAGATGCTCTTTGAGACTTCCATTTTTGGCCTCATACGTGGTCACAATGATCTTCTCATGTTGTTCATCACAAAATCCAACAATAGAGACTATATTTGGATGCTTGAGATTAGAAAGCATTGAAACTTCGGTCCAGAACTCGACGACTCCTCCACCGTGCTTACGATCTAACCTCAGCGCAGAGATCTTGATCAACTCCCCGGACCGCTGGAGTTGTCCTTTGTATACATGTCCCAATCCACCGCGTCCGATGATGTTATCATGATGAAAGTTGTTGGTGGCGTTTAGTACGTCTTCAAGTGGGATTTGTAAGTGAGCAAACTTGGCGATTGTTGTTGTCATGATTCTGTTTATAAAGTAAAAAAAAAAAAGAGTGAAAAATCAGTGAGTGGGTTACAACTTACAAATGAATGAGAGAACGTAAGTTATACATATGAGCAACCAGACTATATATGAAATCTTTTGAAGCAATTTGTTTTAAGAAAAAAAAATCTTTTAAAAATGATGTCCTTTACTTTTAGATTTCAAAAGTATATATAGTAACAGGGTTATTAATCCCTGGTTCTGGTCTCGTTGATTTACCAAAACCACCTCAGCAACATTTTGTTGAAATGGGTTAAGCGGTCCAACCTGGTGATAAGTAGAAACCGTTATGAACGGAGCAGCAGCGACGACAGCTGATGACGACGGTAGACGAGATCTGAACAGTAGCACCTGCAGCGATAAGCCGGATGTGAGAGGAAATTGGAGTGGAAGGGATGATGGGAAAAAGGAAAAGTCGGTCTATGAAAAAAGTAGTGGAAATGATGACAAATAAGACAATACGAACGTACACTGTTGGAGCGTTGCAGAAAAGGGAAAGGGCAGTGGCGGAACTAGAACAAAAATTCAGGGGTATCCCAAAAAAAAAAATTTTTTTACCGTGCAATCGTACAATATTAAAAAAAACAACAATACATAAAATAAAGTAAAACAAATACCTAATAGATTTGTCCACTTCTTTTTTTCATAGCTTGAAATCGTTCCATCACATCTTCGTCTTTTACTTCACTTAAAAAATCCTTTTCGACCGCACAAACCATAGCATTGTTCAAGAATTCCGGACCGATTCGATTGCGTAAATCCGTCTTCACAAGCTTCAATTTCGAGAAACATCTTTCAATGGTTGCGGTTGCCACCGTTAAAAGCAAAGCTAGCTTAACTACCCGATAAACTGTAGGACAAGAACTATGCGTTCCCGTTTCAACCATAACATGCGCAAGATCACTTATTCCATTCAAGTCTTCAAAGTTATCATCATCGCTTATTGTGTGACGAAATGACTCAATATCACCCAAAAGACTCCCTATTTCTTGTGTAGTGAAATCATCCGGTGTAGGTCCCTATCCGGTGGATGACGAACCTAAACCTTGTTATACAAACCTACTAGCGAGTGCGGAATCCAAGCTAGCAAGCAAACCGAGTTAGTAGCAAGTAGAGAAACAAAACACACAAGTTCACCGATTAACACAACTTGTATTAATGCAATGAGGGTTCGGTTACAAGCTCAATGTTTACAGAAATGTTCTATAAACTCTCAAAGTGTGTGTGTGAGTTCCGGACAGAATGCTCTCAAAGCTCTCTATCTCTCTATCTCTCGGATGTGCAAATGGCAGAACTAACTCACACATACACTGCATGGGTATATATATACCCAGCCCATGATGCCAGATCGAAGGATCCGATAGATGGTCCGAAGGATCATCTATCGAGGATGAGTTGTTCGAATCATCAGCATTGACCTCGAAGGATCATCCTTCGAGGTCTATCAGTCGAACTATATCTTTCGTGCACCTCGAAGGATCAACAGAATCCTTCGAGAAGCTATCCTTCGATCACAACATCTTTCAATATACAAACTGTTGTCCAAGTCAAACCGGAGGATGGTTGACTTGGTCAACTTACAACACAAATCAGGACATCGTTACATACAGACCGAATACAGACAAAGTACAGACACAAGTGCACCAACAAACTCCCCCTTGGCTGTAGCTTTGTCTTTATCTTCTATAGATGTAGACTCGTCTCGAACTTCGACGGTTTTTGGTCTTCGAGTTCTCAAAACTCTGATGTCCTTTCAAGTCTTCAATGTCGGAGGATCTTCAAAGTCTTCACGTCTTGAAAGCAGAGAGTGTATCAACAAACTACCCGTATCATGTAGGAAGTGTGTTGACAAACTCCCCCTTAACATAAGCTCCCCCTTGAGTTATGCTCGTGAATGGACTTTATCTTTATGAAGTGAGATCCTTGTGGTGTTGATGATGGCCAGCGGCAAACTCGATCATCTTCATCTTTTGAGCGCCTTCTCGTCGTGTCTTCATTCCAAAGCTTGTCATCGACCATGTTCTCCTAGCCTTTAGAATCTGCACATGCAAGAAATCTAAACGCGTAATGAGAACAACTGCTTGGAATATAGTATAAACAAATGACACACGAATGACCATGTCATAATCAAACACCGTCCGACAGTTTGAAAGTTTAATAAATTTATCAAGTTTAAATTCTAACTTTCAAAATCTGCAAATTTTTGACCGTTTATGAAGATTTAGTCAGTTCGGTTTTCAGTCAGGTTTCAGGTAACGAAGACTCGAGCTCCTACATCGTACGATCGAAAATAAAGCAGAGATAAAATCTTTTTGGCTTTTAAAGAGTTTATATTAAAACACAGATTTTAAGTGTGTTTTTGAAATTAAAAGACAACAATTTTAATATCCTTTGAGTGTTATCAAACGACATCACCGCTAATGTCGTGCTGATATGCACCAAACGACGAAACTGTTTAAAAAGAAAAACAATAAACGTTAAGCAGTAAATAAATAAATATATACAAACATGCTTTTTGCGAGTTTCGAGGGTAAGAGAATCATATCAGTGTACGGTCATGCCAAAACACTCTTGTTGTTCAGTTAGTTAACATTAAAATAAGCATCCTATAACAATTATCGGTATTGTTGTCCACTTAAGCTCAACTTATCAGATGTAATCATGTTTAGAGGATACGTTAATGTATGATTTATACTTACCGACCGGTGTTCATCCACATCACGACACATTCCCGTATCAAGGTATGCACGAGGGTTCATCTTACCGGTGAGTATACCGATTATCATCTGTTTGACCGTATAAATTGTGAGATACTCACTTATTTTGATTTGAAAACAAGCCCTATGTGATATAATCACTTATTGATGAGGAACTTGATTTTCGTATGCATGAGGGCACAGGTGCAAGTCCGTGAACAGGTCAGTACTTCCGTACAGCAGAGAGACGAACTTGACACCCGGATAAATGTGATATTTTATCACTTATTTGATTTGGACATGTGATTGTTTATCACTTATTGAGGTCGAATGCAGTATGTAATATGTACACGTATGTATAGTATCATAGAAGATCTAGACTTGCGTCCCCGTTATTTTTCGGTAAAAGATACAACCATGATACCCAGATGATAAGCAGCATAAAGACCGTATATCTCAGAACCTCGGCAATCTATCAAACGAAATTTCGGTACTAAGACCATATGCCAATGAATGGTTCCCACCTGGTCTTCAGTCGATTAAGATTTATATCACCCTGCACACTTTAAAATGATTGTGAGCCTACCGATACATCTTATATAGAGCTGCTTATCGTTCTTCATTTAAAGTTTAAAGAGGTTTGGATAGACCACTGATGTACTATCATTTTCTCTTTTGCTCGCCAGGAAACTCATTTTTGTTTTTCTATTGTTTTTGTGTTTTTGAAATTTTTCGATGTTTTTGGATTTTCAGATTTTTGGATTTACTCCCCCTAAAATCAATAAACTAAGACAAATTTAAAAACACAAAGGTATTTACAAAAATGTTTTTCCGATGTTGGTTTTACTCTTGCTTGACCTTAATGCCATTTACCAATAATAAAAAGTCAAATCTTGATTTGTCAAATGCTTTGGTAAATAAGTCGGCACGTTGGTCATCGGTGTGGACCTTAACAACATCGATTAGCCTTTTCTCAAAGCAATCACGTATGAAGTGATATTTGATTTCGATGTGTTTGGTCTTTGAATGCTGCACAGGATTTCTAGTGATATCTAAAGCAGCAGAATTATCAACGTAAATAGGAGTAGTTAGGAATTCAAAACCGTAGTCCCGCATTTGTTGTTGGATCCAAAGAACTTGAGAGCAACAACTTGAGGCAGCAATGTATTCAGCTTCGCATGTTGATGTAGCGACACACGTCTGCTTCTTGCACTGCCATGTGACTAGGCGATTTCCTAAAAACTGACATCCAGCCGTTGTGGATTTGCCGTCGATTTTGCATCCGCCAAAATCAGAATCACTGAAAGCTACCAATTCAAAGTTATTATCCCTAGGGTACCACAGACCGGTGTCAGGGTACGCCTTCAAATAACGAAAAATCCTTTTAACAGCAGCAAGATGTGAGGCCTTCGGGTTAACTTGATATCTGGCAAGCAGGCATGTTGGGTACATTATGTCTGGCCTTGATGCTGTGAGGTACATAAGAGATCCGATCATGGCGCGATAGATAGAAGGGCTAACAGCTTCTCCCTTCAAGTCTGGAGTAATTCCGTGATTAGTCGGCAATGGGGTACTAATGGGCGTTGCATCAGACATCTGGAACCGGCTCAAGATGTCACCAACATATTTAGTCTGATGGATGAATATCCCAGATTCTGTTTGTTGAACTTGTAGGCCCAAGAAGAAAGTCATTTCCCCCATAGCACTCATCTCGAATTTATCCTGCATAATGCGCTCGAATTCCCTACACAAGACATCATTAGTAGAACCAAAAATAATGTCATCAACGTATACCTGTACCAGAAGAAGATCTCCATCTTGTTCCTTGATGAAAAGAGTACAGTCGATAAGACCTCTACGAAAACCGTTCTCCAGCAGATAGTGTGATAAGGTTGCATACCAAGCTCGTGGTGCTTGATGAAGACCATAAAGAGCTTTGTTGAGCAACCAAACCCGATCGGGATGGATAGGATCTTCAAAACCTGGAGGCTGTTCGACGTACACCTCTTCTTCAACCACACCGTGTAAAAATGCACTTTTCACATCCATCTGATAGACCTTGAATCCTTTGAAGGACGCATAGGCTAGAAAGATTCGAATTGCTTCGAGACGTGCAACAGGTGCATAGACTTCGTTGTAGTCGATCCCTTCAATCTGACGAAAACCCTGAACGACTAAACGTGCTTTGTTTCGGATAACAACTCCGCGGTCATCCTTTTTGCATTTGAAAACCCAACGGGTACCAATCTTCTTGTATCCAGCAGGTTTCTCTACGAGCTTCCAGACACCCAGCTTCTGGAATTGTTGCAGTTCTTCCTGCATTGCTTCAACCCAAGCGTTATCCTTCAAGGCTTCTTTCCACGTTCTTGGTTCTTCTTGTGAGACATAACACGCGAAGGACCAGTCGTTTTGTTGCCCGGATTCTCGAATAGCTGCATACAAGCCTGCATTGTTGTTGTTTCGCAACATGTTTCTCGTTTGAACGCCACTCTGCACATTTCCAATGATGTTTTGTCGAGGATGGGTATTATGAATCCTTGTTTCTGGATTATCTGGAACTGGAACATTTATACCCAGGTTGTTAAGATTAAGATCAACAACCAATTCAAGACCCGGAATTGACGAAGAGGATGATGCAGTAGTTTCAGCTGTTCTATGTGTATCCACTGGAGGAGTACCCTCTGAAGTACCATGAACTGCTGTTGTAGGAGCTTCTTGATCTGCATCTAGAAATTCATCATCCTCTGAAGATTCGTTCAATTCGTTTGCATCATGAAAATCCTCATTGTTGAGAGTATTATTGTTCACCGAAGAAGATGGTTCTTGATTCACAAGAATTGGACGAACCACCGGTGAAACTGTTGCATTGTCACTCTCGAAAAACATCCTAGCCGCAGCATTTTCTTCAACGGCTTCAACATTGATCGAATTGAAAAAGTCATCATACTCAAACATCCAAGGTTGACCCTGATTTTTGACTGGCAAAGTGTGCCTCTGTACTCTGACTTCAGACCATTCCTCAACCCTTTTAGTCTCTAGATTCCAGACTCGTAAGTTAGGGGTGGCATACCCAAGAAAGTATCCATCAATTGCTCTTGCCCCAAACTTTCCATTAGGATCGATGATTGTGCATGGAGCTCCAAACGGTTCGAGATAAGACAAATCTGGTTTCCGTTTTTGAAGAAGCTCAAAGCAGGTCTTGTTGTGCCTTTTGACTGTAAGGACTCGGTTCAATGTGTAACATGCAGAGGCCACAGCTTCAGTCCAGAATGGAATGGGCAACTGTGACTCTACCAACATTGTCCTAGCAGTCTCGATCAATGTTCGGTTCTTACGTTCAGCGACACCATTCTGTTGAGGAGTATAAGCTGCACTAAACTCATGAAGAATACCCTTTGAAGTGCAGAACTCCGCCATGGAATGATTTTTAAATTCAGTACCATTGTCGCTACGTATCCGCCTAACCTTCAACTTATACAAATTCTCAATCTGAATGATCAAGTTTTTGATGATGCCAAAGGTTTCACTCTTGTGTGCCATGAACGCAACCCAAGAAAATCTTGAATAATCATCAGTAACCACGAGGCAATATTGATCACCTCGAATACTCTTGTGCTTGACAGGACCGAACAAATCCATATGCAAGCGTTCAAGAGGAACTGCCACCGTGTTGATCTTCTTTGTAGGGTGCTTCTTCTTTGTTTGCTTTCCTTTCTGGCACGAAACACAGATGTCTTGAAGATGGAAATTTTTGAGGGGTACACCATTCACCAATTCATTTGAAACCAAATGATTCATTTTTCGTAAGTGAATGTGACCCATTCGTCTGTGCCAAGAGATAGTGTCTTTTTCTGTGGCTTTGGAAACGAAACATGTTGCTTGTGCAGACGTAGTAATAGCCTGGCTCATGTCAAGGACGTACAAATCATTTATCCTTGGAGCCGACAAGAGAATCCATTCTTTTGGAATTTTGAAGCCGGGTTTCAGCACATAACATCCATTAGCATCAAAGTGTACTGAGAACTGCTTGTCACAGATTTGAGAAACACTAAGAAGATTGTGATCAAGTTGTTGCACAAAATTGATCTTGTCAAAGCTGACAATCCCGTTAGATATCATTCCTTCACCCGTTATATATCCACCTTTATCTCCAGCAAAAGCAACATAACCTCCTCTAATAGATTTAACGTCGTAGAGAAGCTTCATGTCGCCTGTCATGTGCCTGGATGCCCCACTATCAACAATCCAATGACTACTGATAGTTCCTCCTGAAGCACCCTGCACATGAACTTAAATGAATTAGTTGGAGATGGGGACCCAAGCCATTGTGGTCTTGGGTCTTCCATTTTCATCAATGACAATAACTTCTTGTCTTTGATGGTTGGTGAATTGTGATGGTCCCCCTGATTCAGTAACCGATTTAGGTTTCCAAGTCTGTTTTGTTTTACCAGAGTCTTTCTTTAAAATTTTAACTTCCTGATTGTTTGAAGTTTTAGAATTTTCTGGTTTTACAGCAACAGATTGTTTTTGAACCTCATCAGTTTTAATTGCTTTTTCAAACTTCTTGACCTGTTGCCGTTTCTGTTTCTTTTCCCTTTCTTTTACAAGTCTGGGATCTTGTTTTGTGGAAACAGATGGCTTACGGTCAGTCTTGTCACGGGGATCATCAACCTTTCCTTTTTGTTTATGAAGATATGGACAGTTTCTAATAATATGCCCAATGGTTCCACACTCAAAACATGATCTTCGTTCAACAAACCCCGAAGAATCAAGTGATCGCTTAGCCGATGATGTTGAACTTTGTGAACCCGAGGTACTAGGTTTTGAACTGCTTGGTTCATTTCTTTTCTCGACAATAGCTTTCTTGACAAAATCTAAGTTAGATTGATTTTCAAACTTTTCAATTTTGTCTGTTCCCGTCGATTTCACAAAGTTAACAGTTTTCTTCTTCTTTTGATTCGGCTTCTTTTGCACTGGAGCCGGTGCTTTACCTTTGGGTTTGGTGTGATTTTGCTGTGTTGGCACTGTTGGCAATTTCTTGTTGCCAAATTGCTTTCGGATTTCAGCTTTTGGAATAGGAGGACACTGTGTAACTGTAACTTTAGGTCCTGCCTTTCCCAAGAACTTACTCGTCGAATTCTCAAAGACTTTGCAGATTAAGGATTGATTAACATTCTTAATGGGAAAATCTTTGTCTGAGTAAATTTTATCATCACCAACTAGAGTGTACAGCAAATTCACACTCTCCGGCTCTTCTGCAGATGAGGACTCAGTTGCAACAGTCTTAGCGGGTTGAACAGGGGGATCACATAGAATGTGATTCTCAAGAGGTATGTCCTCATTTTTGACTACCGCATCAGACTTTGCTGGGACAGTATCATCAGATTCATCATCAGACGAATCAGCATCCTCAATCACAACTGGAGGATCTTGATTCTGTTCAGCACTCACAAATGTATCTGCTGACACATCTGAATCTGAGGATACTTCCTTTTGGTATCCGAGTCCTGCAGCAAACTCCTTAACATCTAGAGGCACAGAAGGTTCAAAGAAAACCCTGTCCTCTTCATCAGGCATGGCATCATAATTATGTCTCACTGGTGGTGGACACTTCTTGTAGCCTATGCATGTGACATCTCTCTTTTCCTTCTGAACATCAATGATGTGATCTAACACATAGCTAGAGCTCAAATAACTGTCTAGCTTGAGTCGGATCGCATCACTTTCGGTTTTCACACAAGCCATCTCTTTTTGCATTGTTTCAAGACGAGAGATATACAAATTAATGTCCGTCTGTTTTCTTGAAACCATTTTTGTCAGTTCAGTTTTATCTTTCTTTAATGTTTCAATTACTGACTTAAATTCCTTTTCATGGTTTTCATAAAACATGTTGGCTTCTGTGCATTTTGAGAGATCCACAGTCAATTTCTGATTGTGGAGAAAGGTCACATCATATTTTTCTTGCAAGGCGTCATGCTTACTTTGCAAGTCACTCAAATTCTCATTCACAGTAGTATGTTTGTCTTGCAAGTCAAACAAACTAGCTTGTAAAGCATCATGTTTGCCTTGCAACTCAGACATACTTTTCTCCAGATCAGCACATCTAGCATGCAACCTAGCACATTCATCACAATTAACAGCAGTGGGTTCATCGACACATACCTGACTTGACGAACCGTCGACATTAGCCATAAAGGCTGAATGGAGAGAAGATGAAGTATAAGCAGCTTGATCCACCAGAATAGATCTTCTTTGAGTTTCTGCTGCAGCTTCCTCCAAAAGTTCATCAATATCTGCATCGATTGCTGCATGTGATGTCTCACCCATATAATCATCACCAGAATTGGATGATTCTTCATCAGCACTCCTGCTATAACCAGAAGAGTCTTCATCTTCAGACGATTCACCACCACTGGCAGAAGATTCTCTACCACTGGTGTGAACTAACTCTTTCACAATTTGAGCAAAACATGCTGTTTCATCAGGAGCATCACCACCCAACTGGATTGACCAGTCACAACCTTCATCCACCTGAACTGCAAGTGCTCGGTTGGTTTGGTTATTTGCAGGCACCAATGAACGCTCAGTGTTTCTGTTCTGATTCTGCTGGTTGCCTCGGTTTCTGAAGGGATTTTGATTCCCGTGCTGTGCTGGCTTTGTACATTCCCTTTTAAAGTGGCCCCGTTCACCACAGTTGAAGCACTTAACAGCCTGCTTATCGAACCCATACTTGGTGTCTCGCTTACTTTCCAAGCTGGTTCTGCCAGTACTTTCCATCCAATCCTTTGCTCTTCTCACAGCACTCGCAAAGGCCCACTTGATATCCATCAAGTCCATCTCTTCCTTATCAATCTGCCTGTAATCTTCTTGTGTCAGATTAATGTTTCCAATCTGACCTTCTATCAACCCACAGTACGCGCTCACTACAGTGTTAAGTAGCTCCATGTGTTCCTTAGCTACTTCTACACTGATTTTAGAAAAGCTTGAAGTGTCAAGCTGTACTATATTTGGCTTTGATTGTTGACCTGCAGCAGATGATGTTCCTCCATAACACGCATATTGTGGTTGTTGAGCAGGAGGAGGAGGAGGTGGTTGTATTGGATTTCCATACAGATCTGTGGTTGGAGGCGGCTTTACAGGAACTTGCACTGGATTGCCATACATATCCGTGCTTGTGACAAACGCCGTTTGAAGTGGAGCATGTGAACCGGCTTTTGCAGATGAAGTAGTGGAGGTGCCATAATACATCTCTGGATTCTGTGGCACTGCAACTCTCTTTGCCTTCAACGTTTCTTCCTGATCCTTGTTCTCCAGAAGCTGCACAAAATCGTTGATATTTGTAGTTTTCAACGTTCCGTTGTACTTCAAGATTTCCAGGAAGTTATTCCATTGAGGAGGCAATGCATCGGCAAACTTCTTTACCACCTCTGTTGGAGTCGTTGTGACTTCAAAGTTGGTCAGCTCAGTAAGTAGGTGATAGAAACGGCTTGTCATATCTCCCAAGGACTCCTTATCCATACATGTGAAGCCATCGAATTCTTTCTTCAGTAGATCTCGTCGTAGTTGACGTGTAGCTTCATTACCTACTCCTCTTGTCTTCAATGCATCCCACAGCTTCTTCGTAGTCTTGAAACTGACGAACTGATGATAAATATCCTTGCTCAGTGCTTGAGTGAGAATAGCGTATGCTTTCTTTTCTAAGTCATACGTCTTCTTTTGATCATCAGGAAGATCGGCAAATGTAGCTGTCGAAGAAGCAGCAACCTCGATAGATTGATCGAATTCCGTAGTGAACCGCAACCACAACTCTGTATTTTGACCAAGAATGTATGTATGGAAACGATCAACCCATCCCGGATATTCATTAAGATGCATCAACTTTGGAGGCCTGTTCAAACTTCCGGTTTCACTTTCGCTTAGTAGAAGACTTTGAATACTCGGAGTTTGATTTGAAACAAACGCCCATTGACCAGCTGGAGTGGCATTTGTTTGTGAGGATGTAGATACCGGAGATTCGGCCCATGATGGAGATTGACTGGTGTTCATGTATTTTCCACTGTCTGGAGCCGGATTTCCCCACCAACTCGGATTCATCTTTGACAAGAAAAATAAATTCTATGTCCAAGTCACGAAAGATGATGAGCACCCGAAAGATCACAGACAGTCGAAGGACCCTAGTTCGAAAGATCTTAAAAGAAAAACAGAAACTTGTTAGCAATAAACAGACCACACTTCGAAAGATATAACCTTGTTCGAAGGATCAACAGTACTCGAAAGTTACTGTTGACTCTCGAACAATGATTTCGAAAGATTCAAGAACTCGAAAGATTCCCTTTTGAAAGATCCTTATCTTTCGTGCTAAATCCTTATCTTTCGAACAACAGATCTCGAAAGATTCACCAATACGAAAGATCCTTATCTTTCGGACACTTGTCTTTCGAAAAGATTCCTTTCAGACTTCGAAAGATGGGTCGAAGGATAACAATCTTTCGAGCCTTCCTTGATCGACAGATGTCGAAGGATAGTCTTTCGATGTCGAAAGATATCTTTCGAGAGGTTCTGACACAAACTGATCTGATGTGAAAGGTTGGTGAAAAGGTGACAGGTTGGTAAGTCAACTTTCGGCAAGATGGTATGTGCAGGCTGTCCTTTCACCACCAACTTTGAAAATTTTGCCAAAAATGATCAACCTTATCTTCAAACCAGTCACCGGAAGTTTTAACCGGAGCTTTCGCCGGAAAACACAAAGTTACTCAAAAACAAGTTTTTAAGTTACCCAACCCCACTTTAAACACTCCCGGTTAGTTTAGACACGTTTTTACTCAAAGAAAATGCAAGAAACTAAGTAAAAACAGGTGCAAAACCAAGTGTTTCAACACACCAAAACTTGTAAAAACCCGGTTTTAAACAAGGTAAAGAGCCAAGCTCTGATACCACTTGTAGGTCCCTATCCGGTGGATGACGAACCTAAACCTTGTTATACAAACCTACTAGCGAGTGCGGAATCCAAGCTAGCAAGCAAACCGAGTTAGTAGCAAGTAGAGAAACAAAACACACAAGTTCACCGATTAACACAACTTGTATTAATGCAATGAGGGTTCGGTTACAAGCTCAATGTTTACAGAAATGTTCTATAAACTCTCAAAGTGTGTGTGTGAGTTCCGGACAGAATGCTCTCAAAGCTCTCTATCTCTCTATCTCTCGGATGTGCAAATGGCAGAACTAACTCACACATACACTGCATGGGTATATATATACCCAGCCCATGATGCCAGATCGAAGGATCCGATAGATGGTCCGAAGGATCATCTATCGAGGATAAGTTGTTCGAATCATCAGCATTGACCTCGAAGGATCATCCTTCGAGGTCTATCAGTCGAACTATATCTTTCGTGCACCTCGAAGGATCAACAGAATCCTTCGAGAAGCTATCCTTCGATCACAACATCTTTCAATATACAAACTGTTGTCCAAGTCAAACCGGAGGATGGTTGACTTGGTCAACTTACAACACAAATCAGGACATCGTTACATACAGACCGAATACAGACAAAGTACAGACACAAGTGCACCAACATCCGGGTACATCATTTGATTATTTGGGCCAACATAATCAGAATAAATTGGGCTTATTTCAGTTTGTAATTTTTTTAGGGGTGTCCTAGTAATTGTTGAGGGGTGTCCTTAGTATAAAAAACGAAAAAAAAAAATTTTACACTAGCGGATAAAAGTTGAGCCGTAGCCCGGGCTACGCCTCGGACCACATTAGGTCCGCCCTTGGGAAAGGGTAGTGTACCTTCCTGCAATTTTCTGAATTTAATGTTAATATACGATTTTAAGTTTTAGAACATTGAGTATGGGGGAGGATAGTCTCCAAAGAACTATCCTTCACATAAGCGCGTAAGCAAAGGAGGAGGACCCTCCCTTTGAAGACTATCCAAGGGTGTGGGGATGATTCTTCTCCATTTTTTATTATTATTTATTTGATTTAAATAATTAATAAAAACAAAGTAAATAAAAGTAAAAAAGTTAGGTTTAAATAAAACCTAAAAAACAACAACCTAAAGTTACGTTTAAATAAAAAAAAACACATCTAAAAAAAACCTAGAGTTATATTTAAATTAAAAAAAAACACACTTAAAAAAACCTAAAGTTACATTTAAAAAAAACTACACTTCATCACTCCATTTTTTCCTAATTTTGTCCTTCATTATTTGGGTTGTAGGGATCCATAAATTTTTTTAAGGTTGGGAGAGGTTATTTTTCATAAAAATGGGAGAAAAGTGAGAGTAGTTTGGTAAAAAAATAGGGTGAAAAGGGGTTTAATTTATAGTGGTGGGGTGAATTTTTAAAAAAAAAAAAAAAAATGGTTGCAAGTTACCGTTAAGGGCCCACCCATTCAAAAAGCTTGGCCCGTCTCCCACGTTAAAATTCCGGAGTTTTTGCCGTGCCGGACCCCAAGGGGGCGGTGTTTTACGGGGCTAAAGGGGGGGGGGGGGGGTGGACGGCCCTCTGCCGATCCCACACCCAATGGTCTTATGTTCTTCATTTTAATATAACTTTTGTTTATTTTTAAAGATTTATAATTACTGTATGATTTTTTTTCAAAATGTCGACCTGTCAGACAAGAAAAATGAATCTAGAGCATTGGTTGTATTTTTAAACATCGACGATTTAATTCAAAGTAGTTATTGAGACTATGGAAATTATCTTTTTCTATACAAAAATGAATCATTATCGCCTTCTTTAGGTCACATCAGACTCTCTTAACCAATTTCCATCCATCCTATTTAACCTAAATCATGGAAATGGATACACACGTCACACCGGCCCACACATTCTCAAACCAATTTTTAAATAATTAATATATAAATTAAGAGTTTATCCGGATGGTTTTATTTGATACCGCATGGTATGGGATGGTGTTGCACTCGGTACCCAACCTTGACATCATCATCATCCCTATTTGATCCTAAATTCCGAGCAACCTTACTTAGAAAAGAAATGAGATGCAATAGAACTTTAAATAATGAATGTCTGGTAGTGATCCGATTTAAATCTTGGATTCAAAATCATAATTTCACTTTTTCCTTAAAACTAGAATGCGGATACATGTTTTTGTTTTTGGGGCATGATGGTTGAAAATTAATTACCGTCATTAATTTGGTTGATGTTTTCGTTTTCCAATATATGGTGTATGTTAGGTTATTCGGCGCGATCGTCACGGCACCCACGGGCGATGATGTGGCAACGTAGACAAGAAGTGGACATCATGGCCTATTAGCGTGAGTGCAATTTCGTAGAAAGCAATTTGTGAATATTTTTTTTAATAATACTATATTTATTAGTTAATTTGATTTTTCTTTAATAACTTGTGCTCTTAAACTCTTAAGAAAAATCTAAATATACATTGTCGTTAAATTTTGTTTTTATGAACATTTGGTATAAACTTTATTGTTTTTCCTATCTAAAAATAATAATTTTACTTTTTAAAAACTACAAAAACCACATACCTTATATTTTTTTTCGACACCAAAAGATACATTCTCTCAACATGAAAAACGAAAAAGAAAACCGACACCAAGCAACCAAAACCAAACAATATAGACTAATTGAAACTAAATAAAAATAATATTAGCTGGTTTATAGGATTTTTTGTCCTTTATAATTTGATTCACCACCTACCGTCATTCAAAACATTTACACATTTCATCAATGAACAATAACTATCTCACCCCCACCCCCAACCAATTATTGGGTTTATGTCCGGTCAAAAAACATTACTACATTTATGTTTTTTGTCTTCGTATCTTTCTTAAAAATCTTAATTTATTTTTTACTTAATTTTACATAAAATAAAATAGCAAATAATACAAATTTATAGAAAAGAAAAAAAAATGTGTGATCCAACAAGGCAACACCTCAAACGAAAATCATCATTGCAGCAAAGAACCGCTAGAAATTGGAATTTGTTGAGGAAATATGGATTAGTATAATTTAAGAAAAGATAAGATGAAAGCTTGTAGTGGAAAATCTAGTTGAAGCTGTTAAAATGTACATTTATGATCAGTTTTAATATCATTATAATATAATGTATGTTTATGGTGTTTGTCACATGTATGTTGGACGAATGGGCTATGGAGCATGGGCTGAATGGAGTTGGGCTTTATAAAGCATGAAGATAGGAAGATGGGCTAAAAGAAGCATGTTCGTGTGAAGATGGGCTTGTCAGTTGAAGCCGGGTTATTATCAACCCGGATAAAGTGTTAGTTGGAGCGATATTTAAGAGAAAGTCCAGATGCTTCTCAATTATTCACCAAGATATTTTCTCTATCTAGAGTCTGAAGAGATAATAGCTTTTATGTTCGTTCCAGAAGATAAGAAGACTTCTAGGGTTTTATTCTGCTGTTCATCCTTTCTTGCTCTTGTCTCCTTATCGTTCTGCTGGCAAATCAGATAAGTTTATGTGTAGTCGATTATCACTTACATTCTTCTCTCTCATTGTGTTATTGCTCAGTCTGTTCGACCCAGCTGTTAGGGTTTGTAATTGTGTAGTTGTTCTTGTGAATCTCTCAGCTGTATTGTGAGAGATTTGTGTCTGTATTTCTATAGATAATCATCTATTGATGATTATCGTTTGATCTTTGGATCTTGTATTCTTCTGGTCTTACTGTTCTTGTAAGATCTTGGGTATTTTGGGGGTTTTTTCTGGTTTGGGTTAATAAAAGTTTCTCCACGTTTTGTCGCTTATTTTGTGTTAATGTTGTTTCTTGTATTATGTGTTGAGAATATATACCATTTTTGACATGGTATCAGAGCCGTAAGGCTCATAATTTGTAGTTTTTTTATCGGTTCGTTGATTCTGGGTGGTTTTTCATATATAGGGTTAGGTTTTTTTATCATTAAATTCTTCCGCTGTCAAGAAAGGTTTACATTTAATCTGCTAAACATTAGTTGTGTACAGTGGTTCAGGTTTATGAAAATTAATCGTCGTATTTGTATGCAAGAAGTCTGATTGTTTTCTGTAGTGTCTCTAGATCTGTCCCTTGCCATTTGATTCTGGTGTTTGATTGTGGGAGTTCTTTATAAAGCTCCGTTTTATGGTTCTTCCGCTGTGGGTTATTGATTTGGATTTAGAATTTTTTTATAAAGCTCTGTTTTCTGGTATTATTAAATGTTCTTGGTAATTTAATCAAGATCGTGTTTGTATTTGTTAAAATCTGGTGAAGTTTTGTTCGGTCATGTTGTTCTTTGTGTTTTTTGTGTTGTATGTTTCATTTTTTTTTGGGTTTCTCTTTGTCTGGTACGTTTTGACCTGTTTCTTGGAGTGTGTGCAGGCTCGCATCTGGTGAAATCTGTTTTGTTGTTTTTTGGTATGGCACAAATCCTAGTTAGGGTTTGTTGGAGGTCAAGGAGGTGTTCTATCATCTGTTATTCTCAAGACCTGTGTTGGTCTCTGAACCCTAGAAGGTTCAGGGCAAACTGACCAGGTGGTTTTGGTTTGTGGCTTAGTCAGTTCTTGTAGTTCTCGAAAACTACAGTTCTGATCTTTTTTTGGAGCATATTGCACCCTCTGTAAGATCTTTCCATTTTTTTTCTCGTTGTTGGTTAGTTGAAGTCGGGGTAGTGAGGACCGGCACCCTTGATTGTTTGTTATTGTTGATTCTTGTCTATTCTGTGGTTATCTGTTCTTTTGTTGCTTGTTGTTATCTGTTTTTTTTTCTTGTTGATTACTTGTATATTTTCTGTTGTGTTTTGGTTCCTTGTCTTAGAGTGTGGCTCCTGTATTAAGACCTGTCCAGGCACTATAAGTGATGAACCTGGAATCTGGACACTGATACAGCTTCGCCTTAGGGTTTTTGGTTGCATATAAGTTGACTGTTGTTTCTGTGAGTAGTTGTCCGTCTGTTAACTTGTGTTCTCCTTCTTGTATATAGTGTTCATTTACTTGTTTTTTGTCTTGGTTTAAAATTGCTAAATTGTCTAAGCATAGATTCATAAAAGCATTTGTTGAGGTCTTATGTTCATTAACTCTATGTTAGGATATAATTGTTATTTGTTATGTGAAGATTTTTTGATTGACTGCTCAATGTCTCTTGTTGAGAACAATCGAAATGTATGTCTTTCATATGAGTTGTATTTTTTTTTCTTCAAATGTTTTGTGGATTATGGTAAAGGAGTTATTTAGAATCGGTTCCTGTATGACTATTAAAATTGTTAAATGGAGGTTTGATTTCTTTTCACTGTCCATATAAATAAATAAAAAATTTAAAAGGTTTGTGTGCTATGTCTTAATCTGTTTATGTTTTCTTGTGGGTATCATGTTATCTGTTTTTTATGTGTTTTATGTGATATTTGGTTTGGATCAGGTGATTTGATTTTTTTTTGGCTGTCAAAGTGTCTTCTGTGCATAGCCGTATGTCTTATTGTTTTGTGTGGTATGGTTAGTCGAACTATGTGGTTCGTGTGTTTCTAACCAGCTGTGTTGTCAAGTGTGTTCTTGAATATGTTGTGCAGCCTTGTTTGCAGTTTATTTTGTGGTTTGTCTTGAATACTGCTAAAATGCTATTTGTTCTTGATATTTGTGTCTGCCTAGCTATGATATCTGTATGATGGGGATCATTGTCCTAAATGTTGTTAAATGTCTTGTATTTGTAGTCTTGATGTTTACTTGTCTATGATCTTGTTTGTATGATTAGCTTGAGCTGTATGGTTCATGTTTATTTAATGGTATTGTCAAGATTATTTTGTATATGTGATAGCCTTATATGTAATCTCTTGTGAGATATTTTTGGCTATGTCTTATTGTCTTGTTATTCTTTGTCTTGTGCGTGAGATATTAAATCATGTGATTTTGTACTTCTTGTTTATCAGTCTTGGTATGATTCTTATGATTCAGTATTTCGTGAAAAGTTTTTTTTAATCTAGTCATAAATCTGTTTTCTTGGTTGTTGAGTTATGTGGTTTACAACTTTAATCGTTTAACTAGTTGTATTTCTCAAGATTATTTCTTGAATGTTTATGATGATGGCCTTGTGTTTTTTCTCTTGTGTAAGAGATATTTTTCTGGTCTTAAAATCATGTGATTTTCTATTTTACCAGAGTTTGTATAGGCTGTAATTGTTGTCTGGTGTAGAAGTGTGTACTTCTCGTTATGATCAGACTTGTTCTTGAATCTTGTGATTCCTTTTTAGAAGTCGTGTGACTTTTGTGTTATCAGATATGATGTTTCTGATAGTTTTGATTGAATCGTGTGGTTCATTTTTTGTTGAGAGGTTGTAAAAGTTTTTGATTGAATCAAATTAGTCTTTAAGTTCCTCACAAGTCTTGTCATTTAGAAATGGTTTTAAAGTCTTAAAAGTCGTGTGACTTTATGTTTCATCATATATGTATGAGTGTATCTGATTTTAAAATCGTATGTTTCCGTGATGTGTAAATCTTTGTATGGTCAGATATGTTTCTGATACTATTAATGAATCTAGTGAGTCTTTGTTTTATTCTATATGGATCTGGTATTGTGACAGAACCTTGTGAATCTTTAGTCATTGTTTTACTAGATTTTTTATTCTCTTGCAAACAAGTTCATGTCTTTGTTATCTTTGGATATTCGTTTCAGTGTTAGATAAATTTGTTTTGTGTATGGAATTAGATCTTGTCGTATTGATGAGTTTTATGTCTTTGATCTGGGAAAGTGTTTTTTAGATCTGTCTAAAATTTGTATTTGGTTCAGCCTATGGGTAAATCATATATCTTGGTCTCAGATTTCGGGTTCTGAAATTTGGGTTATTTCTGATTGTTGTTTGGAATCTTGTGGTGTCTTGTTTGATCAAATTTGTGAATTTGATCTTGTTGTAGAATCATATGATTCTTTGTTAGTTGGAATATGTTTTCAGAAATGTTGATTTTTTGGTTGTTGCTAGAAGTTGTTTTGTCTGTTAGTTATTTTTCGCTAATGATTTTTTTTTTGATGTGGATCTAAAGTTCACTATTCATTTGAAAGTTGTTGGTTTACCGAGTTGTATGACAAATTTACTTTGTATACTGTGTTGGTATGTGTCTTGTGTTTTTGATTCTCAGTGGTGGATTTAATGTTCATATGTTGGTTAAAAATCTGTGATGAAAAAGGCTGTTGTAATCGTATATCAATATGTTATATAATTTGTTTTGATGTCTTCTTCTAAAAAAAAAGGAAAGTAAGTCATTACATCTTTAGGATGGTTAAGCTGCAACAATAAAAAGGAGTGCTTGGTTGTTATATAGATTTTGGTTTGTTCAGTAACAGAAACGTATTGCCACTTGTGGGCCTTGCTACAATAGTGCGCTGGGGTTATCAAGCATGTTTGACAACTGAATTGAGGGGGGATGTTAAAAGTAGCTAAGCTATGTTTTCTTTTCTTTTCTTTTCAATTCAGTTGTTTACTATTTTTGTAAAGTTAATTGCTTATTGTATTTGTTATTCTTATTGAAGAATAATAAATAAGATGAAGGGCTGATTATGAAAGCTGATTATGAAAGTCTATGCAAGCTAAAGGGCTGTTTGGTTAAAAAGCTTAGGGGTTGGAGTTGTACAGTATGATGTCTAGAAGCAAAGGGGCTTAAGGTGTATGTCCAGGAAATTGTAACGAGTATAAAAGACTTATTGGTGTTCAGATTACAAGTCTTTGATTAGCTGTTGTGCACACTTCAACCTAAGTCACATACTGAGTTGTGTAAGTGCTTGGTAATGAATTTGTTTAGATATTAAAACTGAGGGGAGATGTTAAAATGTACATTTATGATCAGTTTTAATATCATTATAATATAATGTATGTTTATGGTGTTTGTCACATGTATGTTGGACGAATGGGCTATGGAGCATGGGCTGAATGGAGTTGGGCTTTATAAAGCATGAAGATAGGAAGATGGGCTAAAAGAAGCATGTTCGTGTGAAGATGGGCTTGTCAGTTGAAGCCGGGTTATTATCAACCCGGATAAAGTGTTAGTTGGAGCGATATTTAAGAGAAAGTCCAGATGCTTCTCAATTATTCACCAAGATATTTTCTCTATCTAGAGTCTGAAGAGATAATAGCTTTTATGTTCGTTCCAGAAGATAAGAAGACTTCTAGGGTTTTATTCTGCTGTTCATCCTTTCTTGCTCTTGTCTCCTTATCGTTCTGCTGGCAAATCAGATAAGTTTATGTGTAGTCGATTATCACTTACATTCTTCTCTCTCATTGTGTTATTGCTCAGTCTGTTCGACCCAGCTGTTAGGGTTTGTAATTGTGTAGTTGTTCTTGTGAATCTCTCAGCTGTATTGTGAGAGATTTGTGTCTGTATTTCTATAGATAATCATCTATTGATGATTATCGTTTGATCTTTGGATCTTGTATTCTTCTGGTCTTACTGTTCTTGTAAGATCTTGGGTATTTTGGGGGTTTTTTCTGGTTTGGGTTAATAAAAGTTTCTCCACGTTTTGTCGCTTATTTTGTGTTAATGTTGTTTCTTGTATTATGTGTTGAGAATATATACCATTTTTGACAGAAGCAAACAACAATATTCAAGACAGAATCATTAGAAAATTCACTAGGAATATATTCTAAAAGAACTAAATATGTAAACATTACATAGTGAGATACTGAGATGAAGCCATAGTCTCAAATATTATTAGGGCTGATTTGATTGAAGTGCGCATTCAAGATAGAAGAATTCAACCGGTATCAAGTTATTCAACAATAGTTGGTGAACCGTTTAGTTTCCGGCAACGGCGTTAGTCAACAAATTGAGCAGGTGACTTGCAACTGTAGATGCTATATTGTTATCATGGATCGACTCCCTCTCTTTACTCATTGAATTTCGGATTGAACTCATCGATTACGTTCAATCCATTAGCAGAATCTCCGTTACTGGCAACATTATTCCGACAAAATGAGGCTATAATGGTGCCCATTTTTGGCATATGCTGCAAGAAAATGATAATTGGCAAAATCCTTGAAGCAAAACAGAGAGAACTAAAACAAATATTTGGGTTTTCAGGCATTTGGGTCGGATCCTTCTCAAGATCCTTAGTCGATTCAGCTTGGGTCGGATCTAATACCTGCACGTGTTGTTATCTAGTTGTTTATGGGCCGATATTTGCATGGTAAATCCATAGTATATATTTATATAATATGGGTTTTCCCATAACTATAAAAATGGACCATATGTAACACATAATGTCATAGTGACGCTTACATGTCACATCACATATTAACTACTTGGACCAAAGTTGTACAAAGGCTACCAAACACAACTTGGTTAAGATGTTCATCACTTCATCCAGATATGAAGTTAATAAGTCATTTCCAAACTTAATCCCAAACACAATCTACTCTAAACAAGTTATTTATAAAATGTATTATATATGTATGCACGTAACATTTGATGAAGCTGCTGAGCACAACTATTTATAAAATGGTAACGTGTATTAACATGTTTTGACAATTGTCCAACATCCTTTGTATCATTTAAATATATAAGGATCTACTTAACTGCCTTTCAATGCATATTTCATAGATTTGCAAAGTATGTGTTAACCACACTAACATAGCTTTTATTTGGCATTATGCACGCCATTAGACACGTTAGACTTCCAATTGCATCAGCGTATGCCACCTTTAAATTTCATCAACTTTAGAATTTGTATATAGAGAATCCTTGCTTTGAAGTTTGAAGTTCTCACCAATAAGGGTGATCACAACTTTGCATAGTACATATAGGAGATCTTGACTGCTCACGTCCTAGTAAAACACCTTTAAGAACTTAAACTAATTTTAGTACTACAAAAGAAGCTGAAAGTACAACTATGAAAGCGTTGAAATTAATTGCATTAAACATGCTTAAATATAAAGTGGAATAAAGCTGCATGTAGTGGTAATGGAGACGTGGGTGCTTGTAGCTTATTAGACTGATGGGTATGGTCTCGGGGAGAACATCGGGGTGCTGAGATGGACACCCTCCCCGACAGGGAACACCGCCCCTCCCATTCAATCTTCGGAACCATACCCCACAGTCTTATCAAAACATCTTTTGCTGCTGTTGACTATATTGACTTTTTTGGTCGAAGTCAACGTTACCTTTGTAAAAAGTCAACTTCGACTTTTTTCACAGAATTTATTTTCAGCAGGTCTTCATTATCTTGATGGCTGCTGTTGTCAATTTTGTCTCCTCTCAACCCGACAAGGTAGTTACATACCACATCTATTATAACCATCTGTAACATCCCATCCATCATCAGGTATCGATAACCACCTCACTAACGAACACGCGACTCGGATCAATGATCTGTTTGTATTTGATTACCAGCATGGCAAGTGTCACACAGATCGTCATCATGGGCATTCAGAATAAAAATCATGAAGTTGCCAATTAAGCCATAATCCCAACTGGTTTGATTGCTAATGTATGTTCACAGAAGCAGATGGAGGCTGAATATATGAATACAAAAAGGGTTCCTTACGTGTGTCGAAAAATGCCAATGAATTTTTGTTTAATTTTTGACTTCCCATATAAGGAAAGTGGCACCAGTACAAGTTTCACCCAACTGCTGGTCAACACGTTCAGGATTTCACCTGGTTTGACCCCAACAATAATTTGTTTTGTCGCAACTTTGTGGAAGTGATTTGACCATTTTTTTTATCATTGCATTTTCTTAACAATAAGTTGTGATGCTGAGTTGAAATATTGTTTGAAAAGGTAATTGAAATCATTTTTTTTGAAATGGCCCCAAATCGATATTACTGCAGTTTTAATGTTACATAGTATTGTGGAATAAGTACAGTTAGTGGTGATTTCTTTCTACTTAACGATTCATTATCGAGCAAGTTTTGAATGTTCTAGGCTATGTGATTGTTCAAAAAAAAAATCTGACCTGACCCGACCCGAAACCCGTTCTGACCCGGACCCGTTTCAACCCGAACCAGTTCTGACCCGAACCCGTTTCGACCTGAACCCGTTCCGACCCCAACCAAAACAACCCTTTTTTAATTGACCCGTTTTGACCCGAACTCGTTCTAACCCAAACCCGTTTTGACCCATGACCCAACCTGACCCATTTGCCAGGTCTAATATTATCGCTACAGTTACAGATAAAGCATAATATGAAAACCCATTTTCATACTGTTGTTCAGTCAGTTTCTATGTAATTTTATGATTTGTCACATGTCGATTATCTAAGAAAATAGTTGGAGGATGCTATTTCCAAGTTGTTCGCACTGATTTTAATGTATTTAATGGTCTATTTCATTTTTACATGTCTTAGAATGTCATTAATATGACTGGAAAATGGTGGGTTGGGTCAGGTTGTGTAACAGGTCAAAACTAACAGGACAGGTTGGGTTGGGTTGGGTTGTGTAAAGTATCAAATTGGGTTCGTCTCTGAATGGGCAGCTCTTAGAAAACGTGTCAAATGGATTCGGGTCAAAACAGGTTGGGTCAAAGCGGGTTCGCATGCTATGTTTGTTTTTATGGAGGTTAGTGGCGATGGTTGTGTTGGCGGCATGGCTATTGCTGTGGTGGCACCGATGACGACTGATAGATGACTCTTTTTGCTTTAACAGTACATAGATCGCCACAGCGTAATGCATCACATTGATCACATCCTATAATCCGGATTGCCAACCTGGCAGGTGACACAATGCCTTGCATCTTGTCTAACAAAAGAATAACCCAGACTTTTGTGAATCAAATAATAAGCCCAATTTGATTTCCTAGTTCACTTTTGCTTATAACCTGAATTTACCATATCAATACTAAGGTTTCCTGCCACATAGATCAGATGTTGGCTAGCAGCAATATGATTTTGACTATTCCAACTGCTGTTGACTTTGACCCTCCACCCATTGATTCCTAGCTCTATGTGTCATTGGAACAGTAGTTTTTGCAGTTTCTTATATTAATTCATTCTGTGCTTAGTGCTTATCCATGTGGAACCGATAGTGTGGTGCCTCTTAAAACATAATTTGCAATGAAAAAAAAATGTGTGGGATGTTTATGTATGCAAGATAGTGCTTACTCCCGTGGAACCGAAGTGACAATGTGATAGTGACTGTACAAGATAGTGTTTTGTGTATCCTTTTGCTGTTTGAAGTTGTAACATAGGCAGCTTTTATAAAAAAAATTGGGTTCGAGTCAAAATAGGCAGCTTTTATAAAAAAAATGTGAAATAATTTAGTTTCGGGTCAAAACGGGTTGGGTCAGAACAGGTTCGCGTGCTATATTTGTTTTATGGCGCTTAGTGGCGACGGTGGCAGCGGTGGAGGTTACCCTTCTTCCTCACACATGATTTTCCTGTGTAGGTTTATGATTATTATTTAAAAATTGTCATGGTGCAGGTAAAAGGGATGCTTATATACTCTGTTCATCAGTCTCTAGGTTGCCTTATGTGGAATTAGAGTTCTTGCTGATTGCTATCTGCTATTCTATGTTTGAGATTTGCTTACTTAAGCAGCTCAACTCAACTCAACTGTCAAAAGATAGAAGTCAAATTCTTGTGGTCAAAGGTCATGTTTATAGGAGTTATTGGGTTAAAGTTTGATATGAAATGGTAAAAGGAGAAGCAGGTTAATGAGTTATCTGAAAGTAAAAAACGGAGAATGGACAAGGGATGAAGGACCCTGATCAAGGCATAGAGTCATAGCATATCATCTTTGTTCATTGCATAACCCATAAGCTTGACCCGTTAGTAAGTCCTAATTTGTCTTAATAGCTCAACTGTAGTTTCTGTACAACTAGTCACCAACATAAATTTAACAAATAAAATGTATATTTATAATGTAACAGTATCACACATGACAACTGAAATTTCTTGTATAGCAGGTGATGAAGAAACAATGATGAAGTTGAGAACAAAGGGATGCGGCTGTAGCTGACGTTAATTAAGTAGATCGCGAATATTAGTCCTCAGTTTAAAGACAAACTCTAGCTAACATAATCATAACTAAACCAGTTACCTTATTAATCATCTTCTTCTACGTGCTGCAGCACATGGCTCATGGTTGGTCTTGCATCCTTATCTTCCGCACAACACCCTAATCAGAGTTCCCATTACACTCATGTCGTAATTTCTGTTGACAACTTCTTGGACCTTTCATCAAACAGGACACGCATAACCTCACAAAATTAATGAATATAATCGCAGCTGTTTGCTCAATTCATTGGACCTTTCAAGAATCATTGCTCAAATCACTTGACTTCTAACAATTCAGTTGATTATAAGTTGCTCAATTTACTGTTCAGCTGCTCCTAGTCCAGTTAGCTAGCTGCCTGATCGAAACCAACAGAACACGGAAAGCAACAAAGTCGTTCGATCTAGGTGGTACTCCTAGTAATGTGATCAATATAATATGATTTTCCCGTTACAACATCAGATCTGACCCCATCTTCATAAGCTTTCTTTACCAGCTTTCTATCCACTATTGTAGTTGGAGTCAGATACAAACATAAGTCAGAATCCAATGTCCGCAGATTAAGTATTTCAATCACGCATCACCTAAAGTTCAGATTTTAACAGTTTCTCTTCAACCATAACCGCCTGATTGCGTGATTCACTGGACTTACAGTGAACAACAGTTTAAGATGCAATTACAATTATGCTATTGAAGTTATATCCATCAGCACTCATTTCACTTCTAACATTGTTCAGGCATTTCATCAAACACCTTGTGGTCAAACTCGACTTTTGTAAGTCAAGAAGAATAACATGACCCAAAATCTCTCTGTTATCATCATTGGTGATAATAGTACTATTTTGATGTTGGAGAACAGAATCAGTTACATCATACATGAGTACTTTGTTACCTTTAAGCACCAAACTTGACCCCATTCTATAACTTCTTCTGATTTTTGGAAGGCAAATATAATAACAGTTTTATTTTTATTTAAGAGTTACTAAAAATCGAACTAACTCTACTGTTTCTTGTTGTTTGACAAAGTAAAACATTTTTCTTTGATCAAGATATATAATAGAAACTTGCACCATTAAATAATTGCACGGTAACCAATAGGAATGGTGGCCAATTGGCAAAGACAAAACCTTTAAGAACACCTATGTTTAAAGTTCTTGGGTTTAAGTTACATGTAAGTACGTGTCCAGTATACTTGGAAAATTAATCCTTATCGGATATGATCAGATTCACAAATTTCAAAATCATTTCTTCTTAAAGCACTAAAATCTCCTACATTTGAAAGTGAATGGTTTTGAATTCACCATTAATCGACTCAATCTTAGTACCACAAGTCACAGTGAAAGACTGTAATTTCGACTTTTACGTTGTTATAAGAACAAGGACGCCAAATACTCGTGTGAATAGGTCTAAGAAATTCAACAAAAGGAATAACAAATCAAACCTTCAGCATTACAGTGTAAACTAAAAGCACAACTCTATAAAAAATGCTTGATAGCGTGTCAGCATGACAACCCTTATTTAGGATTTCAAAATCAACAGCAGATGCTACGCAACTGCAAGTATAAACCGAAGAAAAAACGCCAAAGAAAAAGGTAACTTGATCAGAGCTATGAAAAAAAAAGTATTTTCATGCACATTCATTACATCCCAGGTACAAACTGAAAAAGAAAAGGCCAGATACAAAATAATCAAAGTCAAGAAGTGATGACTAATCAATATTTTCAAAAAAACTGATGCACATAAGAAATAGCAAAGTCAAGGCTATAATTGGTAAGTGAGAGCAAGTGATATTAGGCTATGCGGTATGGTGATGGTCCATCCTTGGAGGATAATCCGCCACGTAGGCGCCACGTCATAGTCCTCCCAAGGATGGTCACTAGAGGGTATGGGAGGATGATCCTACCCCACCACTTTTTTTATTTCTTTTTTATTTTCTAGCCTACATCACAAGAGCAATCGAATTGTTACTAGTTTTGTATTTGCATATTTTTGTATAGAAGTTTGATCAAAATAGGTTCTTTTAAGTCATAGACAATTGTTGATTTGTACTTTGAACTGTTGGGTTAATCGGTTTATTCATGGGTCACACCGGCAGGTTAGCGGGTCACGAATGACGGGTTAACGGGTACAAGTCAAATTAGCAGTTTATTGTGGAAGACTTGAAATTTTATTAAATTGTTATTAGGAACGTGTGGGTCATATTCCTATTCTGCAGGTCAACTGAAGTTAAGGGTAAAAATAAATTGCTTGTGGTCAGTGGTCAAGTTTATGGGAGTTATTGGGTCAAAGTTTGCTATGAATATGGTAAAGGGAGGAGCATGTTAATTAGTTATCTGAAAGTAAAATATGGACAAGGGATGAAGCACCTGATCATGGCAGTTAATGTAGAACATATCTGGATTTTGATGGTCTGGATTTGGTCAAAAGCTTCTCAAAGGTGGGCCACAGTCAACTAGAAGTCAATGCAGTCAAAAGTCAACACTTGAAGCATGAGAAGTCAATGCAGGAAAACACTCCAAAACAACATGAATTATGCACTCAAAGTTGGAATTCTACTAGGCTAAGATACAAGAGCATAAAGAAAACTGCTTTTCGTCTTGGGTGCAACTTGTGAAGAAGAAGTACAATAGACAAAGCACTGGATTATATGCACCTGTTTGGTTTGCTATCTTTAGACATTCCAAAGTCCAAACTTTATACAGTATACCTAGGCTTAAAAATTATGTTTCTTTGGAAGCTGGGAAAAAAAGTGTTGACTTTTTTGGTCAATGCTCACACTCAACTGGCTGGAAGAAAATTTTAATGCAGCAGGGAGTAATAAACCTTTGGGTGTAGATCCGAAAAAAAATAATAATAATTGGAATGAGGCCCACAAAATTTTGGCTTTCTATATCAACAAATGGTCCACATGCAAGACTGGAGTAATGGGATATATGATGTATGGGCCGAGAGGGGTAATCATGTAAGACAGCCGGCAAGGTGAACAATCCGAATACGAATATGATATTGGTTCAATGTGGAGTTAAATGCTATTTACGTCCCTGTGATTTGTTCACTTTTGCCATTTTAGGCCAATTTTCAAAATTACGTCAATTTCCTCCCTGACATACTTGAAACTTGTCATTTCAATCCAAAAACTAACCTTAGTAGAATACGAAGATTACTTCCATATGGGCTGGCAATTTCAACTCATTTTACAAGTTAAAGACTAAAAGGGTGTTTCAAATTCTTTGTCACTGTCGGTCAATAAATGTAAAAATTAGCTAACAAGAGAACAGGCCAATGAGTCAGATCTAATTGTGTATTTTAATGTATAAACCATAAACAAAATTCATTTTAGCAAAACAAATTAACTTTCTAATTGTATACTATACATTAATTAATTGTTTATACAAATTAGTTTCTTTGCATTTCATATATATCATCCTAAAAGGAGGTATAGGATTTAGATTAAAAATAAAACCACAAAAGAAGATCCCAACTTAGTAAAGATCAATTGTTTAGTAGGATGAAACCACAAATCAAAAGAAGCTTTATTTGCTACATAATTATGCTTATCTTTAAGTCATGACCATTACCTTCTAAGAAACCATCAGTACGAGTACACATGACAAATAAAACACGTCATGAAATTAACGGGGTTGTTTGAGAGTTTTAATTGCACAAATAAATTCCTACGACAAAAATATGAAGTTGATACTTGTTTAAAAAAACTAAAAGAAAGTTAATTATCAATATAAACAAGTACATAAAGAACTAGAGAAGCATCAACATGACATTCACTTGTACAAACAGATTAACTTATATGCAAAAAAGTCCAACAGAATCCACCCAACTTGTTTAAACTTAACCTATATAAACATGACTAGTTTCAACGCGAACTGCTGTCCAGCCAACCCCACCTAATACAACCACCAAAAGAACCTGCAACTTAGCCTCCTTTTCATATCTGTGCACTTGTTTCTAACATATTTAGCCAGGAACGTGTAGCAGCCTTCCTGAGAGTCTGACTTTCCTGTACCCACATATCACCAGCTTAAGACTCCACTTGATAAATCAATTTTAAAAATTTAAAATATAGCAAACTTACAACAATCAGGTTCAGCTGGGTCATCCGTCTCATCTGTCTGGTCATGTAACATATTTTCCTTGTTATGAATTTCAAAATTTTCAGATTTGTCAGTCATGTTCATACTCTTCGATTCATTGGTAAGCTCAACTACTTGTGTCTCAATTACAGAAGCATGACTCTTCTCCTCCGCATAATCAGATTTTACCTCTGAATTCAACTGGGACAATGAGAAAGCCAAATGAATATTATAATTGTGATTAGAGAATAGCCGCCCCTGGGGGATGGTACATCAGGGCATTGATAACTTCATCAATAGTCAAGGAAAAAGAGTAAGTTCGATTAAAAAAGAAGCTTTAATAACTTCATCAATAGTTAAGAAAAGGGCTTAGGAACGGAACACTAGAAGTTAAAAATTGAAGAGTGTTTTTTCAATATAAATGTAATGACTTGAGTACAATTACTATGGTACATATGAAAATCGGTTTGTGCTTTATTAATTTGTCTACTATTAACAAGCATTTTGCATGTGTATAAAAAGGTTAATGTTTTGGAAAATTGACTTACTTGAAATGATAGTGCTTTCTCCAGTTCCTTGACAACAACTTTCATTGTCGGACGTTGGTCTTGAGTTTCTGCCACACACTGATATGCAATTTTCATAAATGTGTGCAAAGAATCCTTGTTGGGTCCTTTATTTAGAACAAAATTGTTTTCACCAGTTTCTTCCTTTAATATAGGATCAATCATGCCCTCTAGTGTTCCCATGCGGAAGCTTTGTCTTGCCACAGGGCCCAACCCTCTCACATTCTCCGTCATGTAAATTGGGTCAAAGGCTTTCCTCCCACATAGAATTTCAAACAATACAACTCCAAAACTATAAACATCCGATTCTCTTTTTAACTTACCAGTGATCCCATATTGTGGATCTATGTAGAACTTTTTGCCAATAACATCGTTCCGAAAGAGAGCTTCTTGATTTGGAGGCAGGAATATCGAGAACCAAAAGTCAACAATCTTTGCCCCCCAGTTCTCATCCAACCCAATGCTGTAGCTACTTATATGACGGTTTATTATTATCTTTTGGTCTTCCATCTGATAGTGAAGGTAATTCAATGCATGTGCAACATCAATGCAAATTTTCAAACGTTTTACCCAAGTTAAAATGCACATGTGGTTGACGTTACCCAAATAATCAATAAGATATCCATTGGAGATATTCTCAGTAACAAGGACCATCTCAGAATCCTCAACACAAAATCCAAGTAGATTTACAATGTTGGGATGCTTAACACAGGTAAGTATTTCAATTTCTGTAAAAAACTCTTCTTCTCCATACACGTCATGTCCAGAAGGGTACCTTTTTAAAACTACAGTGCTCTGTCCCTTCAGATGTTCTTTATCAAAATAGTGGAGTTCCGCTCTGTACAAAGTATAATCGTAAGGCCAAGATGAAATTGTGTATGCCTCTGAAAAATTATTTGTTGCTGATTTAATATTATTGAGATGAATCTTCAACTGTCCCAACTTGTTTTCCTGCAAATATGTGAAAGGAGAAAGAGAGTTACAAAACTGACATAAATTGAGAAAACAAATGCGTTGTTAAAACTTTTAGAAAAACTATAGATTACATTGAATCGATCTACAATTATACATGGCAAATGGGTTCCACTCTGTACAGAGTATAGCAACCCATCTCCACCTCACCTCACTGCTAACTGATTAAATTGTAGCAAACCAGAGCCTTGCCTTCTGATCGACATATATGTTGTTTGGAACCTCAACAAGAAACGAATATGGTGCCAACCACAGTTGGGCCTTCACAGATTGTCCATCCCAACTCGTTTCCCCAAGCCCATAAAACTTTAGTAAAGTTTAATTGAATTAAAATTTCCACTGCATATAATAGCTATGATAATAAATTTGCAGGACCCCTACCCTACGCCATCAACCTGATCCCCCTCACCCCTCCCTCGCAACCAACTGGCCTGGATGTTTTTGTCACCTCTCAAATAATAATAAGAAATGGTGTTCTTCATAAATCCATGTTTGATTTGCTTAGATTTTCAAGAATAGGGTGTTTCTTAAGCAACCCAATTTCGATATGTAGGGAATGTTTAAGAATACTGGTGTTCTTTAAAAACCAATGATTGAGGTTTTCTCTGAGCATAGGCGTCCATATGCAACATGGGTTTTTGAAGAACACCAAACCCTTAAATAATTTCTTGTTTGTTTTTCTAATTTCAAAAAAAGGGTGAAATCATAACAAAAAAAATAATAATACTAGAAACAAACATTCAATGGGTTACGACCAAGTATATATATAAAAGACCAAAACTAAAATTTAACCAAACCTGGTAGTTTACTCTAATAATAATAGAAGTGCTACAAAAATAAAAGATTAATAATTACGTAAGTAAACTCTTAATAAATTAAGCAATTAACAAATAGCATGTCTAAAGAGGTTGTAAGTCAAAAATAGCTAAACATAAAAAAGTTAATGTTTAAAGTATAAATTATTATTTCCATCGTTACATACAAAAAAGTGTATAAACAACGCGTCAACCCAACCAGTCCGTCTGATTCGCTATGAATGCTAAAGTGTCGGATTTTGGTAATCTCAATTTCATACCCGGTTATAAATTGTGTCTAATATTTAGTATCATACACATATTCGCACACATATTCATTATCCATCGGCTACGTACAAGGTATATCCGCACGTATCGTGTATAGCTCGTATGGTCATATGTGGTAAAAAAAATTACCCGTTGGGACACCCATTACCCAAAATCCAATCATAAACTCACCAAAACCCAACTTAAAGTATCAAAAACTCACACAAAATTCTAACAATTTTATGTATTTTTAGTAATTCCAAGTTTGTAACTGAAAGATGCTATTTACTGTATGTCTTAAAATCATATATATCATATTTTGATTTTGATGCGGTTAATTGGACAGGATCAACTAATATCATACATATCCCAAACTTACAAAAAATAAAAGTGTGTTACCCATCCTGGATGTTTCTATTTTTTCATTCATTTAGATTTCTTTTACCATCCTATTTTCACGTACTTTTGAGAAGAATAAGATATAAAAATACAGATTCAAAAGGAAAATTAGTATGCATGAATGATGTACACCAGAAAAAAGGATAATAAAATAGGAAAAAAAGTCTTACAATATTTTCACCACGCAATTGAAGTTCCAGTGCTTTCTCAAGTTTAGCCATAATATGGTGCATATCTGGGCGGTGTGCTCGATCATCATTTAAGCAAGAATATGCTACCTTTGAGTATATGAGGAGTGATTGCGGAGACAATATTTGATTTAATAGAGGAGGATGGATTATATCATGCAATGTTCCCTTTTCATAATAATGCTTGGCCAACAGAGCTAGAGACTTATCAACCTCGTTATGAATTAACGCTTTCCTCTCGCATAATATTTCGAATAAAACAACTCCGAATGAGTAGATGTCTGACTTGTGGGTCACACCTCCCGTCTTTTCAATTGCTGGGTCCACACACCCCAATGTGCCAGTGTGTTCACAAGGGCACACTTGATCCTTATCGTTTACTGATTGTTTGATGGAAAATTCAAAACCGGATAACTTGGTTTCCCAATTATCGTCCAACAAAATAGTGTTGCTATTGATGTTACAATGTAGAATAGCATAATCACGTCCCTTGTCATAATGTAAGTAACTCAACGCGCGAGCCACACCTAGACATATCCTCAATCTTTGCTTCCATGTGAGGTTCAGGCTGTTCAAATACTGCCCTAGACTTCCATTGGCCTCATACGTGGTTACAATGATCTTTTCATCTATCTCATCACAAAACCCAATAATAGAGACTAGATTTTTATGCTTGAGAACAGAAAGTGCTGAAATTTCTGCCAAGAACTCGAGGTCTCCATCCCCATGCTTACAATCAAACCTCCGTGCAGTGATCTCCATCAACCTCCCAGACCACAAGAGTCGTCCTTTATATGCGATACCAACTCCACCATGTTCGATGATGTTATCATGATGAAAGTTGTTGGTGGCCTTCGCCACATCTTCAAGTGGGATTTGTAAGTGAGCAAACTGGTTCATTGTTGATGCCATGTTCTGTTTATCAAGTAGAAGGGAGTGTTAAACAACGGGTTACAAATGAAAGAGAAGGTAAGATCTAGTAAGATATATGAGCAACCACACATACATAAATATATAAGATCCAGCAACCTCAGTCCCTGACTTTCTATTCCACTTAATTAAATAAGCTTAAAAATTGAATAAATATAAATGATTTAAAGGTAGTCATGACTTTAAAGGTACACATAATATATTAAACTCTTAAGTTTACACGTACATAAGGATTTGCATACTCTTTATATTCGGTTATCAATTATTTTATAGATATTCAAATATAAAAAGATGACAGAATTCAAGTATTTTACCATAAAGATATAAATAATTAAAACGTAAAACAATACACTAAAACATCTAGAAAAATACAGTTTTTAATATACACACACAAACATGTGTGTGTGTTTGTTCTTGGCTTTAAAAGATAAAACGTATAAAAATTACCATTGATGAACAAAAGTTGAAGTCATAGTTTGTATTAATGCACTTAAAAGGAACTTGGCTTTCATAAAACTGTGATAACTTACTTGAAATACCAATGCTTTCTTAAGTTGCATTAAAACTTTTTTTGTTGTTGGTCGTTTTTCTCTATCAAGATGTAGGCATTGGTAGGCAATCTCTTGAAATGTAGCCAACGATTGCGGCACGATTTGTTCCTTGATTTGTTCGAACACCACCTCAGCATGCTTTCCTTCTTCAAATTTGTTTTTAATGAAATCCGGTAGATAGTGACCCTCATGTTTGTGGATTGCAAACGTTGATCTCCCGCACAAAATCTCAAATAAAACAACACCAAACGAGTAAATATCGGATTCTATGGTAAGGAATCCCGATTGTCTATAAAGTGGGTCCACGTATCCTCTTGTGCCACACGCATGATCGATGATATAGTCTGTTTCCTGATTTATTGAACATATTAGCGAAAGCCCAAAATCAGCCAGTTTTGCTTTCCAATCATTCTTTAACAGGATGTTTTCAGTTTTGATGTCCCTATGTATCACCTTTACTTGTTTTCCTACTCCTCCATGTAGGAAATCCAACGCTCTTGCAACATCAATGCATATATTAAGTCGTTTCACCCATGTAAGAGAAGTATCATTCAAATACCTATCAAGACTTCCCTTGGACAAATACTCATAGATAAGGACTTTTTCATCAGTTTCATCACAGTAGCCTACAAGACGAATGACATTCTCATGATTATACTCCAAAAGAATTTGGAGCTCACTAAAGAATTGTTGTTCTCCTTGACCAAACCTTGTATCCAATCGCTTTGCAACGATGGTTTTAATTCCATCTCCATCTTGAAGGTTTCCTTTGTAGACTTTACCAAATCCTCCCCCACCGATGAAATTGTCATCGTGAAAGTTTTGTGTCGCCCGTTTTATGTCTTCAAGTGACATTTTGGGGTTATCCTTGTTGTTGTTCTGTCAAACATGACACAGCAAATAAAATAAATATATTAATAATTTAATAAAGTGGTAATAGAAAACTAAATTGGTATTATCTTTTTCTAAATATTATGAAAAACTATAAATGATGAGTAAATTGATAATTGGGTCACATCATTGATCACAAACACTTAACAACATGATTTTAATATGATGATAAATGTCCCTTATAAATATGCACTGTATTGTGTTTTCTAAAGGTTTTGGATTGAACTTTTATTTATTATTATACTTACGTATAAGCAATTCTAGCAAGGTCTTAACTTAATAGTCTAAAAGGTAGGATTTATAAATTCCCACAATGTCTAAAAAGTAAACTTGATAGGTTGATCCTAGACATTATAAGTTGGAAAGGATTTTTAACAATGAATTTTATATAATTTGAACCCAACCTCATAAGGCATTCTAATTTGTTTTCTATATAACAGTGAACCATCACACAGATTACTTCTAGGCATTGATAAACTGAATTCAGAACAGTGACTTACTTGAAAGAATAATGCTTTCTCAAGTTCCTTGACTACGATTTTCATTGTTGGGCGTTGGACTTGAGTTTCCGCCACACATTGGTGTGCAATTGAAATAAACGTGTGCAGAGAATCCTTGTTGGGTCCTCTATTTAGAACAAACCCGTTTTCACCAACTTCTTCCTTTATTACAGGATCTATCAACTCTTGTAGTGATCCTGTGCTCAAGCTTCGTCTTGCTACATGGGCCAGCCCTTTGTCACTCTCCTTAAGGTATATTGGGTCATTGGCTAACCTCCCACATAGAATTTCAAACAAGACTACTCCGAAACCATAAACATCGGATTCTCTTTTTAGCTTACCAGTCTTCTTATATTCCGGATCTGCATAGGTACGTTTGCCAATATATTCGAGATAGAGAGCTTCGTCTTCTTGATTTGGAGGCAGGAATACGGACCGCCAAAAGTTAACAATCTTTGCCTCCAAATTCTCATCCAACCCAATGTTGTAACTGCATATATCACGGTGTATTATCCTCGTTTGGTCTTCCATCTCATAGTGAATGTACCTTAATGCGTGTGCAACATCAATGCATATTTTCAAACGGTTTTCCCAAGTCAAAACACGTTTGTCTTTGCGGTTTCCCAAATACTCACCAAGAAATCCATTAGAAAAATTGTCAATGACAAGGATCATCTCAGACTCTTCAAAACAAAATCCAAGCAGATTGACTATGTTGTAATGCTTAACTCCACTGGAAAGAATTTCAATTTCTGTGAGAAACTCTTTTTCTCCATACCGCTTCTTTCCAGAAGGGGGGTAGCGTTTAATAAGTACAGTGTTGTGTCTCTTGGATGATGGATTCTCTTTATCATAATGCTCGAGTTCTGCTCTGTAGGAAGCATAGCCATCCCCCATGTAATTTGCAATTCTGTATTCGTATGAGAAATCATGGGTTGCTGATTGAATATGAGTGAGAGGAATCTTCAAGTGTTCCAAGTTCTTCCCTGCCTGCAAATTAAATACGTGACAAGGGAGTTACAGCTAAGATAGAAAAACGAGAAGGGAAATGAAAGAAATTGAGTAGTTAATATCTCTTCCGATGAAGTTAATATCCATCTAATTCCACCCTCTTCACACGGAGGTAAGCACACGTCCATTACTCGACTCTGAAACCAGACGACCCCTGCTTTGCTTTTGTTTCATGTGCCCTACTTTTACATTTGGTTGGCTTACAATGGTCCAGACCACCATGTTTTTACAAGCCCACAAATCATTTATACTTAGCTCAATAAGTAAATAAGGCCCATACATTGAGTGACAATATGAAACCAATATGAATCTTCTGGGTTAATCTTGGTCAAATTAATTGTTTGTTGTCTATAATAAGCCTAATAATAAATTTTCTAAAATTATAAATTGGTGTTAATAAATAATAATATGTGTTGTCTTAGTGTTATTGAAGTGAAATAAGTTGCTAGACCAACTAATTAAGTTAATTGTTGGTAAGAATGGAGGATTACATATGTTAATCTTTATGTAATTTATATGAAATTAAATAATAAACTGTATAACGGAAGTTTAAGAAGTAAATTGTAACACTTTAAATTATAGGTGATGTTATAATTGCATGTTTCATAAATCTAATGCAAATTTTAGAGGATATTATAAAAGTTAGACATGATATTGGGACATGTTTTAAATAGATTTGTAACCAAATCACATTTTAAACTTGTTAATGTCAATAACTAGGGGCAACAATGGGACATGCATCATTAATCTCAGGCCCAAACATATTTACATAAGCCCAATCGATGTCAATACATGTAGAGTATCGGGTATACCCATAGGTTCATGGGTATCTCCAGCTTATTAAAAGTTACTCGTTGGGATTTCCAAATACTTTTCTTTTGATTTTGTTTATATATAAGTTTAGTACCAAGAAATTTGGAAATATTAAAAAAATGTGGACTATTAACCACTTTGGAACAAAGGAACTTAAAAGCAAAAAATAAAATGTTTACATGTATGGTACAAGTAAACAGGTATTCATGTTTCTGATAATCCGAACGGTATCAGCAAATATCATACCCAGTGGGTTCATGTTTCCCAGTGGGTTCGTTTTGACATCCATACCGCAATAGCTTATGCTTAGGGTGAAAAGTATAATGTAGAAGGAGAGAAAGAATTGAGTTTATTTGTTCAACTGGTTTTGGTTTTTTTTTTCTCTGCACATTTATTTGTAGTTTATTAAAAAAAAAAAACTAAGATTAAAAAGAGATGTAAAATGTCCAAAGAAAAACCCTTACATACAAAGCATGTGAGGTGACTTAAGGCCGTGGGGTATGGGGCTTGGGTTGGGGGGAAAACGCCCAAGGCACCACCCCGGGTGGGCTTGGGTTGGGGCGTGGCCCCTTGGGGCTTGGTTTCAAGCCGGGCGTGGGGCGGGGGAGCAAGGTGACATGGCGGTTTGTGAATGGCCAAAAGAAAATAGCCGTTGGCCAACGGCTATATGAAAAAAAAAAATTCTTCCATTTTTTTACTATAAAACTCACATTTTTCTTCCATTTTTTACCACATTCAACCACATCTTCTATACATCTTCAAATTCTCATTCTACAATACGAAAAAATGCATCCTTATAACCGTGCTTATGACCCGACCAACCCGTATGCATTCCAAGAAACTAATCCTAGCCCACCACCCAATCGTCCAATTCCTCGTCCATTTTTCATACACTCTTCCATGCCCCATGAAGCGAGTTATGCATCGCTTCTTGGGAATCGTGTATTTACTAACTTCTCACACTCCGATGATTCGATACCTACCCTGTTTACACAATCGCCCATCAACCTTTCACCAACCTCCATCGACCTTTCACAAAACGAAACCGTTCCCGAAACTCAACCACCCAATGATGGTCCTTCCGCATCGAAACCCATCAAAAAGAGAAGTCATAAGAAAAAAACCGAGGAGGATAAAGTAGTTGAAACCGCCAAACGAAAACAACAAAAAATGGGTCTATGCTGAAGAAGTTGCATTGGCGAGGGCTTGGTGTGAACAATCTCAACATTCAACTTTAGGTATTCTTAACCTTTGTTTATATTAATGGAATGGTTATTTTTTATGTAACTTTGTAATATATTAATATTTTTTATTAAAATAGAAAATTCGCAACATCGAACCGCCATGTGGGAATCGGTTAGTAGACTATTCCATGAAGAAATGGGTAGGCGGACTTATCGTGAAAACGATAGCTTATCCTCAAAGTGGAGCGAGATAAGCATTCAACTTACAAAATTTAGTGGTTTTTTTAAATAAAGCAAAGCAAAACCCTAAAAGTGGTGAAACCGAAGCCGACGTTTTGACAAATGCAGTAAATGCATTCAAATCAAATATGAACACCGACTTCCGTTTCATTCATTGTTGGGAGATTTGTAAATTCCATCCAAAGTGGGCGACTATCCCCACTGGTAGCGAAACTAACTCGTCTAGTAAAAGGTCAAGGGCCTCGTCCCAAGCCCAATCTGATGCACGAGATCAAGAGTTTGAGGACCTTTTGGATGATTCGCCAAGCCCAAACCGGCATGAGTATGGAAGAAATGCCTCAAGAAGGCGTGCTCAAAAACAAACGACATCGCCTTCAGCTGGGAGTTCTGGCTCGCGTAGGGGAATATACAGCGACCAGTTGGATGACATTTTATGCAAGTTGGATACATTCAACGTATTCCAACAACAAAGGGCCGAAATACGAAGGAGCAAAGAAGCTAGAGATGTCGCTAGAGATTCCCTGAAACAAAGACGGGATGATTTGAAAATTCTATCCCAGCCGATTGATCACCTAGAGGGTGACGAGTTAGAAATAGTCTTGGCGTTGAGAGAAGAGATAAAAAACAAATATAAAAGTTAGGATTTTTTTTTTGTAATTTTCTTTTTTTGTAATATTCTTTATTTAAAAATATTAAAAAAATTAAATTTGTGTTTTAAATCATATTGGGTCTGTCCAGCCGGTCAGCACAGCCGGTCAGCCCACAAGCCCACCAAACCCACGCCCCCTAAACCCCCGCCCCACCATACCGTGTGTTCTTGTGGGTTTACTCATGTATGTCACCCCATTCCACGTGTTAACCAATGCCCAACCCAAGCCCTACCATACCCCATGGTCTAACCAAGAATGTTAATGGTGGTTGCCTCAAAGGTTGATCCCCGCAACAAAATATTAAAAGCAAAAGATTGATCTTGGCACTTTTTAAACCAAAAAGTATAGTTTACAATTTGGAATGCATATAGATTGATTGTGTAATTTTGTGTTGAAAATATAATATGATTAAATGCTAATAAAAGAGCGCACCTTGACTAAGGTTCAACTTTTTGTTTAAAAGTAGCCAAGCGCAGTTATAGAAAGAAAATTAAAGCATTTAAAAACAAAATTAAATTGAATGTGATAAATCCTTTTGCCCTTTAATCTTTGTAGTCTTAAATTTCTTCCTCCAATGCAAAAAAAAAAAAAAAAAAAAAAAAAAAAAAAAAAGAGAGAGAGAGAGAGAGAGAGAGAGGGAAAAAGTAGAATGATAAGATAAAAATGTGATTGATAAACCCAACCATGGTGATTGAAACCGTAGACGTTAGATGTGTATGCTATATAATGTGTAAGGCAAAATGGATTTTAATAATCCAAACTTTCACCCATTGGCCGGCAATGGACCCAACTTCAAAAATAACCGGTGGTGGTCCCAACTTTTCGTATATTGTAAACCAATGGACTTTTACTAATAAAAACCTTAATTTCTTTTTGTCTCCTTATCCTTTTCGGCAACTTTTTCGTATAATGTAAACCAATGGACCTTTACTAAACCGAAAAGGATAAGGAGACAAAAAGAAATTAAGGTTTTTTTGGTAAAAGTTCATTGGTTTACAATATACGAAAAGTTGGGACCACCACCGGTTATTTTTTAAGTTGGGTCCGTTGCCGGCCAATGGGTGAAAGTTTGGATTATTAAAATCCATTATTCCAATGTGTAATTACAATTATAATATATAGGGTTTGGTTCAAATATCGTGAGAACTGTGAGAACTTTTTCTTTCCATGCGAGTTGGGCTAAATTCTTTTTGCACAAACGTAGAAAATATTATAAACACATCTGTAAAAAAAAGTAAAAAAAAAATTGTCGAGTCGGTAGTTTTCCGATGGAAGTTTTTTTTACGCGCTAGTGTAAATTTTGTACGAAAATAAATATTTTATTACGCCTCATCTAAATGTGGGTATGCGACATTTTTTTTGCTGAACAAGTAATTTTTTATGACTTTTGAGAAAAAAAAATTCGAAAAACCTTTTGGATGACCTAGTTCTCATGGTTCTTTACAACTCAAGGTGGTTCTTATTTTAACCCATCCCATATACATATATATACACACATACACACACAAACACTTGTTGAATTGTATAAACGTATTTTACAAAGATTTGTTATTATAAACTTATGTTCTCACCAACTATTTTAGTTGACAAATTTTCTACATATTTCAGGTAACCATGCTTAAGGATTCGAGACAAGATCATATAGGATGCCTAGAGACATAATGAGTTTTATTTTATTTTGAGTCATTTGAACAAGTTTTTCTTTTAGTTTGTTTGGTTGAGTTTAAGAAACAATATGATTTTATATATTCAAATTTTAATAGTAATTTTCTATTTAGTGTTGATTTCTCCCAAATATGAAGTCACCACTGTGGTTTCTTCAATCGGTGTAGATGTGATATTGGGTTATGAATGTTCACACTACTTTCAGTGTTATATTGTCTTAAATATTGGTTATTAGTGTTATATTGTCTTAAATATTGGTTATGGTGTCTTCCTTTTGTTTGATTGAAACGAAATATGCATATAAAATGAAGATTTTATTTTTCAATGAAAAATGCAAATAAAGTTATGGAATACGCTGGGCGAACAAAGGTAGTGACTTGGTAGGCACCCCCTCTCCCCAATTAACCAACATAGTAATAAACCATATTTATATAGGATGCCTAAACATCAATTAATGAATTTTTGGGTACCCATATTTTTTTAACGAGACTAACGAAATAAATGTCCGGTGACCCAGGGTAACCCAATCACAACAAATAACTCTATACGCCCGCAATCACAGATAGCACTAAGTTACCAAGGCCCAAAATCACTGGTTCCCGGTAACCATGCTTAATTCTACATGTTTAAGGTAACTATTCTTAGGATTCGAGACAAGATCATATAGGATGCCTAGATATCAATTAGTGAGTTTATTTATTTTAAGTTTTTGAACAAGTTGTTTCTTTTAGTGTTTTAGTTTGTTTGGTTGAGTTTGAAAAACAATATAATTTTAAATATTTCAATTTTAATTTTCATTTATTGTCTTGTTCCCTCCCTAACATTAAGTCACCATCGTAGTTTTCACACATGGTGAGAGTGTGACATTAGGTATGGATGTTCGCACTTCTTTTAGTATTGCCACCGGCAGTCTCAACTATTGACATATTAGCCACCAACGGACCCTGAGTAACAGAACCATAACGCCGTTAGTCTTCGGTCGTCGGAAAATCGTTTTTGGTTAGAAAAAGGTTTCTAAAGGTCCGATCTAAGGTTACGAAGAGGTTTGGAACGAAAATGATGAGTTTTCCGGCAAAAAAGTTGGGTTTTCCAGCCAAAAAGAAGTTTCCGGCGAAAAAGAAGTTTTCCGGCGACTTCAATAATTGGGGCTTTTACTAGAAAAAGGTTCATAAACGTCTCTTATAACGTTACAAAGAGGTTTGGGATGAAAATGTTAAGCTTTCCGGCCAAAAATGAGTTTCACCAAAAACGTTGCGGAGACTAACGGCGGGTTCTGTTAGTCAAGGTCCATTGGAGGCCAATATGTTAATAGTTGGGACTCACAGTGGTTATTTTTGAAGTTGAGGCTGTTGACGGCCAACGACGAATAGTTGGAATTATTAAAATCCAATATTCCTTTAAATAAGCTATCCTCAATTTTTCTTTGAGATCTGAGTTTTTTTTTCTTTATAGTACAGAAAGTGTAACTTTTCGGAAGTCATTAAAAAACGTTTACTTGATGTTCATGTTGTATCGTAATCTTATATATTTGACAATCAGTGAATGATATATTATTCCAAGTTTTGCTTTCTTAAGCCATTTGGGAAAACTAAAGTTGTCGTCATACATTATAACATGCAACTTCTTAGGTGTTTGTTTAATTTTTTGGCGGAAATCAAGACTTTTGGGCTATTGTAGAGCCTTCACTGGTTGGGGGGGGGGGGGGGGGGGGGGGTTAGAACACAATCTATGCTTCAAAAATTTGTCATCTCTAAGATAGCTATTGATATGAGCAACATAAACTTCTTTCTTCTGGCATGATGTGTATCATATCATACATACTGTTGCTTTAAGAAACCAAAATGTATTCTTTGAATTACACGTTCTTTGTAGTAGCTTGTGCTTGTAAATTCATGTACATTCGGGTTTTCTTTTCTGATTAAGGCATGGTTCTTTGAAAAATTTCCTAATTATAGCGTTGTGTTTTCAATTTGTAATTTCTTAGACCATAGGTAATGGTTAATGCCCAATAAGGGGCATTTTTCATCACATCATCATCATAATGCCCTTTTAAAAAAGGTGTAATGGTTAATGCCCATTTCATTTATTACTTTCCATTATTTTTCTTCTCTTTGGGCATTATTATAGAAATGCCCCACCCTCTTCATGCCCTTATAATGCCCAAGGGGATGGTGTTGAGGGCATTATCAAAACTTTTCATGCCCTTATAATGTCCATTACACATAGTCTTATTATAGTGTTGAAAGTTGCCTTATCACCGGAGGGCATTGCTAAAATTGGGTAGATATTTCAAAGTGAAATTTGGAAATAATAACAACAGAATCTATATATATATACGGCATGATGGGTGGGTTAGGTTCAAGGGAAAATTGCATATTTCTTTTTAAAAAACTGCTTAATTGCGTATTTACCTATCTTAAAATTAAAATTGTATATATCCCCTTTTTTAACTATTAAAATTGCATATATCCCCTTCTTTAACTAATGAAATTACAAATTTACCCATTTTGATTTATTTCATTAAAAACAAGTTAGATAATTACTTTTTTACCCTTATTTTTACTAAAACTTAAAAAGGTACATATTTATTCATTTCTACTAGTTTTTGTAGATTTTTACTAGTTTAGCTGTTTATTTCAGTGTTTAAGTTTTAGTAAAAATGAATAATATGTATTTTTTTTTAAAGAATTGTGAAAAATCCACAAAGACTAGTAAAAATGAATGTATTTGTTTTTTATAGAAAAAATAAAGGTAAAAAGTCATTATATAACTTGTTTTGAATAAAATAAATCAAAATGGGTAAATTTGCAATTTTATTAGTTAAGGAAGGGGATATATGCAATTTTAATAGTTAAGGAACAGGATATATGCAATTTTAATTTTAAGTTGGGTAATACGCCTTTAAACAGTTTTTTAAGAAGAAATATGCAATTATCCCTTTTTTAAACTTGCTTAAGACAAAAGTAAATATCACCGCACAAATCAAACCATGAAATTCTTTTTTCTCAAAAGTAAAAAATTAATGGGATTTAATACAATGCGTGTATTGTGTGCAATTTTGTGCTCTTCTAATTCTTGGAATCAAACTAACTACTTACAACTTTCATAACCGTGAATGTCAATAATGACTAAAATCATTTTGGAAAGAGTAAACTGTAATTTTACCTCCTGGGTTTAGTCCAATTGGCACTCTGACCTCCTCTAACGAAATAATTGCAATCCCCCTCCCCCCAACGTGTGACAACCGGTGATTAACGCCTTCTACTTACGCGATTATCAAACATTAGGACGATAATAAATAGTGTTTAAGACGTAGATTAACTTAATTAGGCTTTTGGAGTGCCTATGAACTCGCTCAACTTTATGTTGACCTTTTCGCATGTTCTTTCTCAGGTTAAATTTTTCAAACTACGGAACGGTTGGAATAGGAGAACCCATGGGATTTCGAGCACTTAGCGGGCGTCGATTTCTAGAAGTCTTAGCTTATTTGCTTCCGCTGTGCAATGAAGATACCAGTGCAGTCACGCCAGCTCTAATTTATCGGGGTGTGACACAACGTTGATGTTATGTCGCAATATTACCCCCTGCCGTCAGTCAACGGTTTTAACTGTTATAGGCAAGGGTATTTTGGTAATCTTATCCCATATTTATTATTATTATTACTATTATTATTATTATTATTATTATTATTATTATTATTATTATTTATAACACACCTTCTTCTTCTTCTTCAGCTGACCAACACCCCCACCATTGTTCATCTTCTTCTTCTTCGTCCGGTGAGTTGTTTATGGGAGGTGATGCGGCGGTTGTCGCCGTCGGCGTTGTTGTCTGCGGCGAAGGTGTGTACTGGACGGAGAGATGTTAGTAAGCGGTTGTGGAAAGCAGCTGAAGAGCTTAGACTTAGGGTTCTGGCGATATCTCCTCCGCCACAAACCCCCACCGTCTCCTCCACCGTCTCCGTCGTCGACTGAACATCATCACTTCAGCGACAACATCATCGATTTTTCCGGTGAAGGTATCATCAAAATTGTTTTTGTTTTGTTTTCTGGAGTTAGATGAGTGAAGGTATCATCGATTTTTCCGGTGAAGGTATCATCGGTTTACAAAAGATTTTGATTTTCAACTGTTATCATTATAATGATGTATTGGGTGTTCTTCAATCTTCACTGGGATGTTAAAATTGATTGATCTTTTTGCATCTGTTCATGATTATGCTTACATGTTTGACTAATTTTAATGTTCAGATTAACATATTACATCCCTTTTGCAAATCTTTGATTCTGGTGTGGATTATTATATGAGATAAGGTGTGAAACACAGTTGTATGATGGTTTTTGCAGGTAAGTCATGGTTTTTGTAGTAGGCTGTGATGTTTTAGTTTAGTTAGTTTCGTAGTTCTGTTTCATTTGAGTTAATGTTTGCAGGTGGCGGCTGATGGTGGTGGAGGTGGGTGATGGCGGCTAATGGTGGTTTAGGCGGCTGATGGTGGTTTAGGCGTAATAAAGTTGGTTTTGTCTATGGTAAAAGTGATAGTTTTATGATTACCTTGTAAAGATTTTATGTTGGTTTTGGGTTGGTTTTAGTGCTAGTTACAGAAACCTTTATGTTACAACTTTTAAATCAATATGAATTGAATCAATATGTGAGTTTATTAATGGCGTTGATGTGTTTTCGATTGGTTCTGCAAGTGTTGCAACATAGCTTCTTTTATGTGGCATGATGATGCATCATAAGCTATCAATGGGTTGATTATTAAGAGCAGGGGTTTATAATAATCGAATATCTTAATCTTTGGTATTAGAGATGGTTTGGTCACCATGAGAGTGTTAATAGTAGTTTACCCAGGTTTCTAAGGATTTATAACTAAGGTTGTGATCGATTAGATATTCTTCACGAGGATGATTTATTTAACTAGCATATCATGTCGGGATTAGTAATATATATGGGTGGTGGCGGCTGATGGTGGTGGCGGCTGATGGTGGTGGAGGTGGGTGATGGCGGCTGATGGTGGTTTAGGCGGGAAAGGGTTTTGGTTACTGCAGTGGGTAATATTGTTTCTTACAACAAAGTATATGGGGTAATAAGAAAGGACAATTTAGTAATTTACCAGTGGGGGGTAATTATGCGACATAACAAGAACGTTGGGGGTAATATTAAAGGGTAAGATAGGCATTTCACATTAAAGTTAACAGATCTGTTAACATAATTGACGCCAGGGGGTAAATGTGCTACATAACAACAACGTTGGGGGGGATTGCAATTATTTCGTTAGAGGGGGTCAGAGTGCCAATTGGCGTAAACCCAAGGGGGTAAAATTGCAGTTTACTCTTTTGGAAAAGTATTAAATGACGGAATTTTATATATCATTTAAATACATATTGTGGTTTTCTATATTTATTTTGGTGACTATTTTGGTGTGACTTTTTTGTGAATAAACTTGGAGGCAGGAAGACTATTGATTGATACAACAATCCATGAAGAGTTTACATGTTTAAGGGTAAGTGGATCAAATACCTAGGTGTTTTTGATAAAAAAAAATTATTAACCATGAAGAGTTTACAAGTTTAAGGTTGTCTACATCTACCCTTCTTAGACCCTACCTTAGCTTTGTTATTGGTGGGATTTACTAAGTATGTTGATGATGATGTCGTTTGATTAGAGTTGAAATGAAGAATTAAATGACTGGTAATGTTGAAGCTATATTATAAGGATTATTACAGGCCAAATTTCTATATGGATGAAAATATGAACCCTTTTATGAAACATTCAACATATTTTGGCTTTTTTTAATAAATAATGTTTATGTTATAATAAAATACAGACAAATACTTGTGTCATTATGAAATATTTCACACATTTTCGCTTTTGTTTACCATACATTGTTACTTGATGTTTTATTTCCGTTGAGTTGACTATCTGTGTTTTAATAGTCAAATGGTTTAAAGACAAGGCAATCTAAATTATTGAAATTGTCTCCAATCTTAATATAAATTCATTTGATGAATAAATATAAATAAAAACTTTTGTCATTATGACACTAAAACCTATCCACAGGTATACTACTAGTTGTTTGATATTGAACCACTAAATAAACTTTTGAGAAATATATTTAATTAAAATATACCCGTGGTAACTTTCTAAAATGGTGTGTGCTATCATCTGACTTTCTTCTTGATGTGGGGTTGGATATTGTAGATAGAAGACGACTATCAAGTTAGCTCTGTGTAGAGGCATGCTAGGCATTCTGTTGTGGCACCAATTACAAGACTGCCATCCATGAAGTTTTGAGAAGTTCATGCCATCTCCACTTTTTATGTTATTACACTCGCCCGAGAGCATTTAGATTAGACTATGGGATGTGCAGGAGTGTAGTCCTCAAAGGATGATTCGTTATGTAGGCGTTTACGTAAGTGGGTGGGAAGATGAGATTAAAGGGGATGGATGTGGGGACGGGCCTCAATATATATATATATATATATATATATATATGTATGTATAAAGAAGAAAAGAGAGAGGAGGGACGTTTTGAATTTTGATGCACGTGGATTCATATAAACACCCAACTACCTAACGGCCTAACCAGCTGTGCTGGACTGCTGGTTTCAATTTGGCTATTTATTCTTTTTTTTGAACGGCAACACACTTTTTATATATATAAAAAGAGCCAGCAAGGAGCTGAAAACAAAGCGGGACAAGGAAGCAAAACGACAAAACAAACGAAACAGAAAGGAAACATTACAGGAGGTTTACAACATTAAAATCAATCCATTTATCCCAGTCCCGATTTGGCAGCTTAGATCTGTGAGAAATCCATACGAAAGCGTCTTCTTTAATCGAGTCGATGATTCTCTTTAGCGGAACAAACACCCCTTCAAAAACCATCAGGTTAGGTTTCTGACATTCCATAACCTCCAAACAGTAGCCAGAACGACCGTATACACTATACGCTTCCACCTTGCCAACCCCGTGTTGCTTGTCATAATCTTCACAACCTCTTTCAAGCTGTTAACATCAACGGGAGGGGGGATTCGCATCCATACGGCAACCTGCCACCACGCACTCCGAGCCCAGATGCAACCCGCAAATATATGATCTGAGTCTTCCGTACCATAACCGCATCTATCACAGCTCAGGTTATTAATGCAAATTCCCCTGTGCTCAAGACTTTTTTTTGCTGCCACCCTACCCGAAACAGCTCTCCAAAGAAGATAATTGCATTTGATAGGGGCCCAAGAATTCCACCGAAACTGATCCTCCTGCTGAGAATTAATGTCCGCCTCCATCATATCATTTTTAACCCCTTTAGTCGAGAATTTTGCACCCTCATTGTTGCTCCAAGACCAACAGTCCACCTTATTATCTTTAAGGGCGGCCGACTTTAGCAGGCCCATCAAATGGCCCAGTTGCCTCCATTCTTCATCTGAGTTAGGTCCCCTAAACCAGTCCCATTTCCAATTCAAAAGAGATCCAATCCTCTCTACATTATCCACGACCCGAACATCTTTATATTTAGCTAGATTAAAAAGATCTGGGTACCTGTCATTAAGCGGCCCATCCCCAATCCAAGCTTCTTTCCAGAATCTCACATTGGCCCCATTACCGATGTCTACTTTGAGTTTATTATTAATATCAATACCGTGTTTCTTAAGATCCTCGTCCACAGAAGCTATGTCTTTCCACACGCCTGGAATCGCTTTTTTTACTGGCACCAATTTGTTGTCCACCCTATTTTTATGGATCGACTTCACTACTGCAGCCCACAACTGATTCGGATTATCTTTGTAGCGCCACCACCATTTGGAAATCATAGCAACACTGAAATCCGAAATGCTCCCAATACCGAGGCCCCCACATTTTTTCGTCTTGGTCATGACATCCCAACGCACCCACCTCATCTTATTACTATTACCTTTCTTCCCCCAAACAAAATCCCTCCGAAGCCTTTCTAATTTCTTAATCATGCTTTTCGGGGCAGAAAAAAGGGAGAGATAGTAAGAAGGCATACTACCTAACACTGATTTCACCAAAGTTACTCTCCCCGCAAAGGACAAAGTTTTCGCCTTCCACGCGGTTAATTTTCTTTGGACCTTGTCAATCACCACTTGCCAATGTTTCGACAATTTCATGTTGGCACCGATGGGGATCCCTAAGTACATAAAGGGGAAACTCCCAGCTTCACAATGGAGACGGTTTGCCATCTCCGTAACCTCCATTTCATCAACTCCAACTCCAAACAATCTACATTTTTTATAATTAACTCTTAACCCCGACACAAGGTAAATACATCTCAAAAGACGATTAATACTCACAATGTTATGCTCCGACCATTCCCCGATGAAGAGAACATCGTCCGCGTAACAAAGATGAGTTATCATCGGGCCATCATTCGGGAGTTTCAACCCATGGAACAAACCAATACTCACCGCCCTTTGTATAAACAGATTAACAATCTCCATCACTATTATAAATAAAGAAGGAGCCAACGGGTCTCCTTGTCTAAGGCCCCGCTTAAAAGCAAACTCGCCCGTGGGCGCCCCATTTACTAAAACCGACCCACGACCCGATCTAAGACAGTCGTTCACCCAAGATATCCATTTCGCCGGGAAGTCCATGTACCGCAACATATTCAATAAACACTTCCAGTTGATAGAATCGTAGGCCCTTTGAAAGTCCACTTTAAAAATCATCACTTTCGCTTTACTCTTCTTGGCCCACGCAACCACTTCACTGACAATTAAAGCACTATCCAAGATGTTCCTACCTCCCACAAACGCCGACTGCGTAGGAGCAATAATCTCACTCAGGCATTTTTTCAATCTGAGAGCGAGAACTTTCGCGATCATTTTATACAAGGACCCAACCAAAGAAATTGGTCTAAAATCAGCAATATATTGGCGATCCGGAACTTTAGGAATAAGAGCAACAAAAGAGGCATTGCATCCTAAGCTTAAATTGCCAGTGACATGAAATTCGCTGAACATCCTCATAACCGCCGGTTTTAAAAACTCCCAGTATTTCTTAAAGAATTTCATAGAGAACCCATCAGGGCCCGGGGCTTTCCCACCATTACACCCCCAAATGGCTTTTTTCACTTCCTCTTCAGAAAACATCCTCGTCAACTCACACGCCCTTAAATTACTGATTTTCGGCAGCCCAGATCCATCAAAATCCGGTCGTCTCCGCATTGGTTCAGCAAACTGTTTTTTGAACCATTTCCGAATTTCTTCTTTTAATAAATTTGGCTCCATAATCCACACCCCATTAAAGGATAACCCATTAATCCTGTTCCTGGATTTATTCACATTGATAACCCCGTGGAAGTATGCGGAATTCTCGTCTCCATCTTTAATCCAATTAACTCTTGCCTTTTGGTGTAAATCTTGACACTTCTTTTTTTCCAAGAGAACGATTTTTTTCCTGGTTTCAACCCTCAACTTTTTTTCTTCTTTGCTTAAAACACCACTATCCGCTTTCTTTTCTATTTCTTCAGCAATCTTACTTAAGTTAAGAACTTCTTTTTCCTCTTTGTATCTCACCTCTCCCCGCCATTTCTTTAGCCCACTTTTGAAAACCAAAAATAATTAGTTTGCACGTGGCTGAATTTGATTTTTATAAAAAAAAAAGGCACTCTGGTGTTGCCAATTCATTCAATTCAATTCAATTTGTATATAATTCCGAATTTGATCAAGTAAAGTCCTTAATAACAATCTACCATACTTATTTATGTAATATAATAGTTATATATTAGAATTCACATAATTTTATACTAACTACTTTTTATCACTAAGTTTATCATTTTATAAATATCTACTCATAATTTAAACAAAAAGTGAAGTGAAAAAAAAAAACAAAAGGAAGGACTTACAGGAAGTAGTTCTGGAGGTGCTATCTCAAGTTGGTCGACAACTTGGTCATTATCGGTGTTTTGTACTCGCTTTTCCTTTAAGAAATAACACGAGAGAGAAAAAAGATTTACTACTCAAAACTGTAAATTTCTGATAAATGCTATAAATTGGTGTTGAAAAACTACTTGCAAAAGAAACTACAAACAATGAAGACATTTGGCGTATAAAGATAATACCATAAATACCATCAAATGAATTTATAATAGTAAATTACATGTCTAATTTGGTACTAGCATAAAGTATAAGAGAAAAGGATATTACAGAAGATAGATACAATACCGTATGCCTTGTCCAATTGAAATGGAATATTCATATACATTCTATCAAAGAAATTGGATGGCGAGAATTCGTCCAGGATATGACATAAAATGAAAATTAGTTTTTAAAGAAAATTTCATATAAGGTTATGGAACATGCATGGGCGAACCGTCCCAATTAACCAGCATAATAATAAACCTTAATTATATAGGATGGCTAGATATCAATTAATGAGTTTTTAGGTAACCATGCTTTCTTTAAACGGCCAACGAAATAAATGCTCGGCTACCTGAGGTAACCCATTGGCAAAATGCAACCTCATACGTCTGCGACCACAGACAAGCGCTAGGTTGTCCACTATCACCGGTTCCGGGAAAACATGCCGTCCAAAAGCTCACTGTAGTAAAATCCGGTGGGATCAGATTCGAATTTGAGACCTATAGCCTCAAACCAGAATCTTCACTTTCCTTCCAATACCAATTGAGCTATAGTCCCATCAGCTAGGTAACCATTCTTAATTCTACATGTTTCAGGTAACCACACTCAGGATTCATGACAACATCATATAGGATGCATTGATATCAATCAATGAGTTTTATTGATTTTGAGTTATTGGAACAAGTTTGAAAAACAATATTTATTTTGAGTTTTATTTATTTATTATTAGTGAGTTTTATTTATTTTGAGTTGTTTTTTTTTTTTTTTACTTTGTTTGGTTGAGTTTGAAAAACAATATAGTTTTAAATATTTCAATTCTAATAGTAATTTTCTTTTTATTGTCTGGTCTTTTCTTAACATGAAGTGATCACCGTGGTTTTCGCAGATAATGAGGGTGTGATATCGGGTTATGGATGTTCACACTTCTTTTGCTGTTACCTTTATTCTCTTTTATTACATCTTATGTTGCTTTTGAAATTGGTTATGGTGTCTTCCTTTTATTTGAGATAAAACAACTAAATAAACTTTTGAGAAATATATTTAATTAAAATATACCTTTGAAAACTTTCTAAAATCGTGTGTGCTATCGTCTTCGTGGTGTGGGATTTGGATTATATGTTCACTTGTAGAAAGAAGTTATGTAGTTAATATCAGTTATCGGTCCCCTATCGAACTATCAGTGAAAAATATTAGTCAGAATATTACCGATAATATTGGCAATATCGGTATTTGACCGATATATAACCTTTATTTCTACCATTCGTCTTTCTACTTATTGTTGATATTAGTGTTTTGAGTCTTAATTGTTAGTTGTTATTGTTAAATTTTAATGTTTTAAGTCTTAGTCACTTCCTACTTGCTACAATTGTTAACGTTTTCTAAGTTGGAAAAGGTTAAATTATTTATTGGTATGAGAGTATACTGAATTGTTAGTGTTAAATTGCTATATATATAAATTTAGCATGATATTAAAATTACCAATATCTCACCATAATAACCGATATCTCTAATATTGGTCCTCACCAATATCTGATATTTACCGTATTAACTACTTAGGATAGAAGACGACTATTGAGTTGTCTCCACTAAGACTAGAAGGTATGGTGATGGAGGATGCACATGGATTCATTATTAACTATTTCTTATCCACTAAGACTAGAAGGTATGGTGATGGAGGATGGGCCGCCACGTCACCGTAAGTAAGGATGGGCATAAAGGGGATGGACCAAGGGGGTAGAGTACAGTCTATGTATGTATGTTGTATGTATGTATGTATGTAGTATGTATGTATGTATTATGTATGTATGTATGTATGTATGTATGTATGTATGTATGTATGTATGTATGATGTATGTATGTATGTATGTATGTATGTACTGTAATGTACTGTATTATGTTATGTATGTATGTAATGTATGTAATGTATGTATGTATGTATGTATGTATGTATGTATGTATGTATGTATGTATGTATGTAATGTATGTATGTATGTTATGTATGTATGTATGTATGTATGTATGTATGTATGGTATGTATGTATGTATGTATGTATGTATGTATGTATGTATGTATGTATGTATGTATGTATGTATGTATGTATGTATGTATGTATGTATGTATGTATGTATGTATGTATGTATGTATGTATGTATGTATGTATGTATGTATGTATGTATGTATGTATGTATGTATGTATGTATGTATGTATGTATGTATGTATGTATGTATGTATGTATGTATGTATGTATGTATGTATGTATGTATGTATGTATGTATGTATGTATGTATGTATGTATGTATGTATGTATGTATGTATGTATGTATGTATGTATGTATGTATGTATGTATGTATGTATGTATGTATGTATGTATGTATGTATGTATGTATGTATGTATGTATGTATGTATGTATGTATGTATGTATGTATGTATGTATGTATGTATGTATGTATGTATGTATGTATGTATGTATGTATGTATGTATGTATGTATGTATGTATGTATGTATGTATGTATGTATGTATGTATGTATGTATGTATGTATGTATGTATGTATGTATGTATGTATGTATGTATGTATGTATGTATGTATGTATGTATGTATGTATGTATGTATGTATGTATGTATGTATGTATGTATGTATGTATGTATGTATGTATGTATGTATGATGTATGTATGTATGTATGTATGTATGTATGTATGTATGTATGTATGTATGTATGTATGTATGTATGTATGTATGTATGTATGTATGTATGTATGTATGTATGTATGTATGTATGTATGTATGTATGTATGTATGTATGTATGTATGTATGTATGTATGTATGTATGTATGTATGTATGTATGTATGTATGTATGTATGTATGTATGTATGTATGTATGTATGTATGTATGTATGTATGTATGTATGTATGTATGTATGTATGTATGTATGTATGTATGTATGTATGTATGTATGTATGTATGTATGTATGTATGTATGTATGTATGTATGTATGTATGTATGTATGTATGTATGTATGTATGTATGTATGTATGTATGTATGTATGTATGTATGTATGTATGTATGTATGTATGTATGTATGTATGTATGTATGTATGTATGTATGTATGTATGTATGTATGTATGTATGTATGTATGTATGTATGTATGTATGTATGTATGTATTGTATGTATGTATGTATGTATGTATGTATGTATGTATGTATGTATGTATGTATGTATGTTATGTATGTATGTATGTATGTATGTATAGCTTGGTGTGTGGAGGAGAGGCCCGTCGAGACCGTCTGCTGGGCGACGGTCGGGCCAAGGCCGGCCCCATACCCCTCCGGTCTAAGTTTATCATTTCATAAGTATCTACTCATAATTCAAAAAAGGTGAAGTGAAAATATAAATAAAAAAAGGAAGGACTTGCAATGAAGTTTCTTGAGGTGCTATATCAAGTTGGTCGACAACTTGGTCATTATCCATGTTTTGTATTTGTTTCTCCTTTAAGAAATAACATGAGAGAGAAAATAGATTTACTACTCAAACTAGTAAATTCGTGATAAAAGTTATAAATTGGTGTTCAAAAACTACTTGCTAAAAAACTACAAAACAATGAAGAAATTGATAATATAATAGATCATAAGGTGTTGACAGCTGGTGTATAAAGATATTACCATAAAAACCATCTACCAAAGTAGTGTATTTACAAAAAAATATTTAAATTTTGGGTACTTTGAAAAGTATTTACTTAAATGGATCCTTTTCTAATTGGTTTGTCTCTCTCCTAATCTAATTGGTCAAATCTTAAATTAATGATACCTAAATTAAACAAACTATTTTTATTAAATAAACTGACTTTTTCGTAATTGATTATATTTTTTTATCTTACGTTTTTTTAATTATAATTAATATATGTCTGTTTTTAATTTATCATAAAATACTTTAAGTTTAAAAGTAAAAATTATGTATTTAGCCTGGACTTTTATTCTAAGATTAAAAACTTATTTAGTCGTTACTTATTAACAGAGTCGAAGAACAATTATAACAAAGTCGAACTACACTTACGTTGGACAATTATACACTACATTAAAAAACACAATTACGAAAACGTAAAAGCACAATGAAAGCAATTATTTAATACACAAAATAGTAAAGAGAGAAAGATTACTCTCTTAATAAATTGAGTAAATGGTTAAATAGTTTTTTTTATTACTAAGATAAAAGCCAAACTACATATATTTAACTTAAAGGTATTTTTATTACAAATTAAAAAATTAAAAAAACCGAGATATACAAAATGATAAACACAACTACGGTGAACTTCAATTTACAAAAACGTACGATAAGAAAAAAAACTTAGAACAAGCTAAATACATAATTTTTTAGGTATCCTTAATTAAGTAAATAATTAAATAAGTTTGTTGTTCTTAGAATAACAGCTAAATACATAAATTTTTACTTTCAAACTTGAAATATTTTTATTACAAATTGAAAACATACATATATTAACTAAAAAATGTAACCTAAAAAAATAATAATAAATTACAAAAGTAAGTTTATTGAACAAAATCACTATAAAAAACATAAGCTAAAAGAATATAATAATTTATAAAATTAAGTTTATTGAACAAAATCACCATGTTTTATTTAGGAATAATTAATTTAGGCTTTAACCAATTAGATTAGGAGAGACACAAACCAATTAGAAAAATACCCATTTAGGTAAATACTTTTCAAAGTACCAAAAAAGGTAAATACGTTTTGTAAATACACTAGTTTGGGAAAAACCTCTGTTTATTTATGTAATATAACTAGTAAAGTGCTCTGCACGTTGCCTTGACGTTTCAAAAAAATTTACGTTAAGACGTAGACCAAATAAAAACATACATAAAAATAAGCACGAAAACGTATTATATTTTACCAAATTCATTTCCAGAAAAATAAAAATAAAACTTACGTCAAAACTTATACCAACCAAAAGTGTACATAATAATAAGCGTAAGAACATATTATATTTGACCAGACTTATTTCCGGGAGAAAGTTACGCCGAAACCTAAATCAACTTAAATTTATACACACATGTACAAAAAAATTAAACACGTAAAACTCGATTAAAAGATAAGGGACTATAAGTGTTAATGCTGAAAGTTTTTCTTTATGAACGGTGAGAATCTTTAACAGTTGAGAGAGAGATCTCACACCCTCCCAACCAGAGGGCACTAACCCCACTCTGGCTAGACTATGTTGTCTTAACTGGGCCCACGCTTGCGTCAGAGTTTGGCTAACGGTGTTCCCCAGCAAACTATACCACCCGCTACCACTGGTGGGGGCTTGCGCCGCCGCAAGAGAGAATCTCCCAGGCATAACGCACGTTGGACTAAAACCAGGGGTGGCTCTTGCTGGAACTCTTGACCTAAGGTCTGGGAGAAATAGCCTTCATTTTCTTTATCCACCAAATATGGCACTAGTGGGGATTGAACTTGAGACTCTAAGAAGAACCCAAGTCTTTCCGACCACTAGACCATAAATGATGGATTAATGCTGAAAGTTAAGGTGTAAAAAAAACACAAAGACAAAAAAGTAAATAAAAAGCAAAAAAAAAAAAAAAAGACAAAACAAAAAACTAAAAATGAAAAATCAAATCACTATTCACCATGGTTCATAATTGTATTATACGTAATATAATATAATGTATTATATGTAACTAATAAATTACCCTCGCGTGTTGTTGTGACGTCCAAAAAAAATTTTACATCAAAATTTAGACCAACTAAAATCGTACATAAAAATAAGCACAAAAACGTATTATATTTGACCCAATTCATTTCCAGAAAAAAAATAAAAATAAAACTTACGTTAAAACGTAGACCAACCCAAAATGTACATAATAATAAGAATAAGAACATATTACATTTGGCTAGACTTATTTCCGGGAGAAAGTTACGTCAATACCTAAATCAACTTAAATTTATACACACGTGTACAAAAAAATTAAACATGTAAAACTCGATTAAAAGTTAAGGGACTATAAGTGTTAATGCTGAAAGTTGAGTGGTAAAAGAAAAAAAATAGAAAAAGACAAAAAAGAAAATAAAAAGCAAAAAAGACAAAACAAAAAAAATCACTATTCACCATGGTTCCTAATTGTGTCTATTATTATATTATTATTATTATTATACAAAAAAATAAAAAATCAAATCACTATTCATCATGGTTTATAATTGTATTATACTAGTTGACGCCCCGCCCGTGTTGCGGGGCGATGGCAGAATAATGAGCGAGTGTTAGGCAGCTCATTGACACGAAAAACAAATAAACCGAGTCAATCAATTAAAACAAAATACTTTTATAGTTTTGAAAAAAAAACTAAAACAATGGCAATATTATAATTTTTAACTGAGTGAAAGTTGTATTTTTTGACTGGGGTAAAATCGTAATTTGTCAAAAGCTACAGTAATGACAGTACTATAAATTTAAACCAGGGGCACAGTTGTAAATTTTCACAGGGGCAAATTCGTAATTTTAAACGTGGGGTAACAGCCTAATATAAATTTGAACTAAGGGTACAATCGTATATTTAAGCTGGAGGCAAAAGCACAATTTTATTTTGAACCGAGGGCAAAATCGTAATTTTGAGTTGGGGCCAAAAACATAATTTTATTTTGAACCGGGGAAAAAACGTAATTTTGAATTGAGGGCGAAATCACAATTTTTTAAACGGGGAAAAGCACATTTTTGAACAGAAGGCAAAATCGTAATTTTTAGCTGGGGGGAAAACAAAATTTTATTTTGAACTGGGGGCGAAAAGGTAGGGAGTTGAGGGCAAAACCACAATTTTATTTTGAATGGATGGAAAAATCGTAATTTTGAGCTGGGGACAGAATCGTAATTTTAGTTTGAGCTGGGGGCAAAACCGTAATTTTAAATAGGGGCAAAAGCGTAATTTTAGAATGGATATAAAATAATAAACTAGTTGGTCCAATGGGGGAGTGCTAGGCAAAGTCGTAATTTTGAATTTAGGGCAAGATCGTAATTTTGAGATAGGGACAAAAAACGTAATTTTATTTTGAGTTGGGAGCAAAGACGTAATTTTAAAATAGATATAAAATAACAAAACGTGTTGGTCCAATGGGGGGAGTGCCAGGCAGCTGCCTGGCACTATTCCCCCATCTTGAAAATGTATAAGAAGTAAACTAGTAGTTGCCCCGCCCGCGTTGCGGGGCGATGACCGAATAATTCTCAATCAATTAAAAAAACACAACAATAATTTTGTTAGAAAAAAAAAACTAAAACGATGATAAGACCGTAATTTTCTGCTCAGAGCAAAACTGTAATTTTTCAGTACTAATGAGTGAGTGTTAGGCAGCTCCTCGATACCGAAAAAAATTAAACAGAGTCAACCAATTAAATTTTTTTATAGTTTTGCTAAAAAAACTAAAACGATGAGAAAAACGTAATTCTGAACTGGGGGAGAAATCATATTATTCATCCAGGATAAAATCGTAAATTAAATGGACCAATGAGGGAGTCGCAGGCAGCTGCCGGCATGACTGTAATTTTCACTGGGGGCAGAATTGTAATGTAACCAGGAAAACAAACAAAACGATGGAGAAAATTTAAATTTAAGTTGAGTGCAAAATCGTAACTTGGCTGTGAGAAAAAAACCTAATGGCAAAACTGTAAATTTAAACGGGACAAAATCGTAAATTTGAACCGATGGCAAATTAGCAAAAGCGAAATTTATTTTTATGTGGGGGTAAAAACATAATTTTGAACCGATGGAAAAATCATAATTTCAAGGGGAAAAAACTAATGGCAAAACTGTAAATTTAAACGAGGCAAAATGGTAAATCGAACCGCGGGTAAAATTGAAATTTTTAGCTGGGAGCAAAAACGTAAATTTATTTCAAGTGGGGTAAAATCATAATTTTGAAGGAGAACCATATTTTTTAATTTGAATTGGGACGAAAACGTATTTTTGAAATGAGGGTAAAATCGTAATTTTGAGTGGTGGGCAAAAGCATATGTTTATTTTTAGAGGGGGTGGGGAGAAACGTAATCTTAAACTGGTGGCCAAAAACGTAATTTTAAAGTGAGTGTAAAATAATAAACTGTTGTAAAATCGTAATTTTTAGCTAGGGGAAAACATATTTTTATTTTGAACTGGGGCAAAACCATAATTTTGGCGGAGGGTTAAATCGTATTTTTTTCTACCGAGGGCAAAATCGTAATTTTAAGCTAGGGGCAAAAGAGTAAATATATTTTTAACTGGGGGCAAAAACGTAATTTTGAACGGACGGCAAAATCACAATTTTAAAACGGGGATAAAATCATAAATTAATTTGGCCAATAGGAAAGTGCGAGCAGGTGCCTGGCACTATTCCCCTTTCCGTGCCTATCCTCCAATCAATGGAACTATTAAAGCCGACTCTTGTATTTGTTGTGTTTAGATAATATAATATATATAATATAATATATTATTATTATTATTATACGAAAAATAAAAAATCAAATCACTATTCACCATGGTTCATAATTGTATTATACTAGTTTTTGCCCCGCCCGCGTTACGGGGCGATAATCCGAATATTTCTCTTTCATAACATGTATGTCTGTCTTTCGGTTACTTGTACATACTACTCATAACACGATCTAAAAAAAATTACATCGAGTCAATAAATTAAAACAAAAACACTATCATACTTTACTAAAAAAAACTAAAACGATGGAAAGACTATAATTTTAAGCAAAATTGAAATTTTTCAGGACAAATGAGCATGTAGCATGCATGCCTGAACGAATAAAAATTACATGTATGCCCGTCCGCGTTGCAGGGCGTTAAATCAAATATTTCTTAGTTTCATAAGTATTTAGGTTACTTGTACATACTACTTATAACACGATCTAAAAAAATACATCGAGACAACCAATTAAACGAAAACACTACCATAATTTTGCTAAAAAAATTAAAACAGTAACATGTATGTAATTTTGAGTTGGGGTAAGATACTAATTTGTCAGGACCAATGAGCGAGTGTTAGACAAGTGTTTGACACAATAAAAGTTACACTGAGTCAACCAAGCAAAATAAAACGATACTATAGTTTTGCAAAAAAAAAAAAAAGTAAACCGATAGCAAGATCATAATTTTTAACTGGGGGAGAAATTGTAAATCTTGAAATGGGAGCAAGATCATAATTTTGAACAGAGGGCAAAATCGTAAAAATATTTTGAACTGGGGGCGAAATCATAATTTTAAATTGAAGGCAAAATCATAATTTTGAGCTATGGGGGAAAACATGATTTTATTTTGAACTGTGGGCAAAAACGTAATTTTGAGTTGGGGGCAAAATCGTAATTTCGAGCTAGGGGCAAAAACATATTTTTATTTTTTTTTGGGGGGGGGGGGGCAAAAGCGTAGTTTTAGACGGATGGTGAAACCGTAAATTTAAACTGGGAGTAGAATTAGAAATGAGTTTCTGAACTGAGGGCAAAAGCGTAAATTTTGAGCCAGGGCAAAAATATAATTTTATTTTGAAATAGGGGCAAAAACGTAATCTCAAATAAAGGACGAAACCGTAATTTTAGACTGAGAATAAAATTAAATTAAAAATAAGTGGTTCAATAGGGAAGTGCAAGGCAAGTTGCCTGGCACTATTCCCTTCTTGTTTTTGTATACGTAGGATAATATAATATAATAATTGTATTATATTATATTATAATATAATATAATATAATATAATATAATATAATATAATATAATATAATATAATATAATATAATATAATATAATATAATATAATATAATATAATATAATATAATATAATATAATATAATATAATATAATATAATATAATATAATATAATATAATATAATATAATATAATATAATATAATATAATATAATATAATATAATATAATATAATATAATATAATATAATATAATATAATATAATATAATATAATATAATATAATATAATATAATATAATATAATATAATATAATATAATATAATATAATATAATATAATATAATATAATATAATATAATATAATATAATATAATATAATATAATATAATATAATATAATATAATATAATATAATATAATATAATATAATATAATATAATATAATATAATATAATATAATGAACTATTTTTTATCACCAAGTTTATCATGTTATAAATATCAACCAGTAATTCAAACAAAATGTGAAGTGAAAAAAAAGGACTTACAGGAAGTAGTTCTGGAGGTGTTATCTCAAGTTGGTCGACAACTAGGTCATTATCCGTGTGTTGTACTCGCTTTTCCTTTAAGAAATGACATGAGAGAGAATATTTACTACTCAAAACTGTAAATTTCTGTTAAAGCTATAAATTGGTGTTGAAAAACTACTTGCTAAAACAACTACAAAACAATAAGGAAACTAATAGTACTGTTGGTTCAGTGGTCAAAAGGCATGTCCTCCTTAGTGGGGACCCAGGTTCAATTCTCAAATGGGCCATTTTTAAGTGACATCTCGATGAAGGGACGAATTGAAGCTTTAATCAGAGAAGGGTGGTCATGTACATAGGGAGCACGGTCTCATGCCGGTCGAAGAGTTGACCTTGAACATAGACTCAAGCAGGGTGGATTTATACGTAAGATTCTTTGCCTTTCAAAAAAATTTGAATAAAGAAATTGATAATATAATAAATGATAAGGTGTTGACAACTGACGTATAAAGATAATACCATAAAAATATCAAATAAATTTAACAATAAATTATATGTTTAATTGGTACTAGCACAAAGTATAAGAGAAAATGAAAGTAACATAAGATAGATACAATATCGTATGTCGTGTCCAATTGAAATGAAATATGCATATAGTTCTATCAAAGAAATTGGATAACAAGAATTTATAAAATTAAGATTTGTTTTTTTTTTTTAATTTTAATTGAAAAATGCATATTTAACAAGAATATATGCACCCTATTATTAAGACTACACACAAACACACCTGACATACCTGAAAGATCAATGCTTTCTTAAGTTCGTCGAGAACAACTTTCATTGCTGGGCGATGGTCTTGAGTCTCTGCCACACACTGGTTTGCAACTTTTATAAATGTATGTAAAGAATCCTTGTTGGCTCCTCTATTTGGATTATAACTCTTTATATTGGTTTCTTCCTTTAGTATAGGATCTATAATCTCTTCTATTGTTCCATTACAGAAGTTTTGTCTTGCCACATGAACAAGCCCTTTCTCACTCTCGTTAAGGTAACTTTGGTCGAAAGCAAACCTTCCACATAGAATTTCAAACAAAACAACTCCAAAACTATACACATCTGACTCTCTTTTTAGCTTTCCAGTCTTTTTATACTCTGGATCCACATGGTACTTTGACACAAAATCTGTTCTTTTGCACAGAACTTCGTCGTTTTGATTTTGAGGAAGGAATACTGCGAACTCAAAGTCATCAATCTTTGCCACCAAATTCTCGTCCCACCCAAATCTAGCGTAATTTATATTACCATGTATTATCATTTTTTTCTCTTCCATCTCAGAATGAAGGTAACTCAATGCATGTGCAAGATCAATGCAAATTTTCAAACGTTTTTCCCAAGTCAAAGTACGCATGATTCTAACATTACCCAAATAATCTTGGAGTACATTAGAACATTTCTCGGTGACAAGTATCATCTCAAAACCTTCAACACAAAAGCCTATTAGAGTGACTATGTTGTCATGCTCAACACTAGTAAGCACTTCAAGTTCTGTAAAAAATAAATCTTCATCGTGCTCATCATCTTTAGGAAAAAAGCGTTTTATATATACTTCGTTGTGTCTCTTAGGTAGTTCACTACTACTTTCCCCTTTTACGGAAGTAAGTTTTTCTTTATCAAAATGGCTGAGATCTACCTTGTACCAAGTATAGTATCCATTAGATCCAAGTTTGTATTTGTCTGAAAAATTACTTGTGGCTAACTTTATGTCATCAAGCCAAATCTTCAAGTGTTCAAAGTTTTTTCCCTTGCAAACATGTGACAATGAAAAAAGAGAATTACAAATAATAAAATTAAATATTTTAGAAATATAAAAGCATATTTTTGTGGTTAATAAATTTTTGATTGCTTTAGAAAATAAAGATGGCAACATTAACTATCACCCTATTGGCCCTAATTTCTTCACATATATATATATATATATATATATATATATATATATATATACATATATACACATATAGGGGGCGTTAAAATAAGAACCACCCCTAATTGCGAGAACTATGAGAACCACTCTCCACCAATCAGTTAATGACACCCAAAACGGTAATATAGTCATTTAATCAAAACCATCAAATCATCTCTCTGTTTTCTTTAAAGTCTCTTTTTAAAGTTATTTCAATTTATCCCCCTTCACATCAAATCATCTCTCTCTCCTCTTCATAAATTTTTGTTATTTTATAAAAAAGTTTTTATAAAAAAACTTGTAAAAAAGTTTTTGTAAACAAAAAGTTTAAAACCGTAAAAAAAGTTTTTGTAAAAAAGATAAAAAAAGTTTAAAAACGTGTGTGTAAAAAAAGGTTTTTGTAAAAAGAAACGGTTTTAAAAAGAAAAGGTTAAAACCGTAAAAAAATTTTGGTATAAATTTTTGTCTTTTGTAAAAAAAGTTTTTATAAAAAAAATTTTGTCAAAAAATTTTGTTAATAAAGTTTTTATAAAACAAAATTTAAACCGTAAAAAAAGTTTTCATAAAAAAACGTAAAAAAGTTTAAAAAAACGTGTGTGTAAAAAAAGTTTTTGTAAAAAAAAAAAGGTTAAAACCATAAAAAAATTTTCGTATAAATTTTTGTTCTTTGTTTAAAAGTTTTTGTTAAAAAAAAATTGTAAATTTTTTTTTTTGTGAAAAAAGTTTTTTGTATAAAAAAATCCTATAACCATAAAAAAAAGTTTTTGTAAAAAAAATTTAAAAACGTGTGTGTAAAAAAAATGGAGCGTAAACATGGTGTGAAAAAAACGTGGCGTAAAAAAACGTCGCGTAAAAAACAGCATGTAAAAAACAGGGGGTAAAAAACGGCGCATAAAAACAGGGCGTAAAAAAACCGGGTGATAAAACGACGTGTAAATACGGGAGTAAAACGAGGCGTAAAAACAGCGCGTAAAATCGGGCATAAAAAGACGGCGCGTAAAACCGGGTGTAAAAATGGCGCGTAAATAACGAGGCATAAAAAGGCTCGTAAAAACGTTTTTTTTTTAAAAAAAAAATCCTGACAAAAATTGTTTTTTGTAAAAAAAATCAGATTTTAAAATGTTTTTTAATTAAAAATCTGATTTTAATAAAAACAATTAATTTAATAAGACAAAAAAGGTAATAAAAATAATATATGCAATAAGACCAAACAAGCAAATTTACTAAAATGTTCTTTCAACATTAAAATATTAAAAACATAATAAGACAAAAAGAATTTAATATTGTTTTTTTTAACTTTTAATATCATCCATCTATCTTCAAAGATCAATGGTTAGAAAGTGGTTCTCATGGTTCTTTTAACTGAGGGTGGTTTTATTTTAGTGTCCCCTTATATATATATATATATAGGGAGAGGATCATGAGAAAACTAGATATAAATGAGAAAACTAGAAAACTAACTAAAATCCACTAAAAAGGAGGGGGAAGGAGACTTTTAATAAAGGAGGGGGGACTTTTAATGAAGGAGTGGTAAAATTGGAAAAAAATATAACTTTTCAAACATTTCCCATTTCTCCATACGTTATCATTTTAAAACAAAAATGGCACCATAAGATCACAAATTTTCTTATCTTTCATTCAAGTATATTCGAGCATATTTTTTATGACATAAAAAAAGATTTATGGTGTCGTCTTGTTTTCAACACTATTATTATAGTAGTGCACATGTGCAATATAACATGTACTACAATTGCATTACATGCTTAAAATTAGCTTTTTGAGTCTAGTTTAGCTTTTAGGGTTAGTTTTTTTGGAGGTTTAGGATTAGGATTAGGTTTTTGGGTGTGGGGGGGGGGGGGGGGTTTAGGTTTTTTTTTTTGGGGGGGGGGGGGGTTAGGCTTTTGGTAGGAGGGTGAATTTAGGTTTTTTTTTTGAGGGGGGGGGGTGGGGTGGGGGGTTTAGGTTTTTTTCGGGTTTATGTTTAGGGTTTAGTTTTAGGTTTTTGGGGGGTGGGGGGTTTAGGTTTTGGGGGGGTGGGGGGTTAGGCTTTTGGTGGGAGGGTGAATTTAGGTTTTGGGGGGTGGGGGGGGGTTTAGGTTTTTAGGGGGTGTCGGTGGGGGGTGGGTTAAGTGGTTTAGGCTTTCCGTATTAGTGCACATGTGCAGTACAACAAATTTTTTTTTTTTTTTTTTTTGAAAATTTTTTTCCATACATAAAAAGTAGCGATTTTTCTTTAAAAAATTGTAAAAAAAAAATTGGTATTTTTTAGGTTTTTTTAGTTAGTTTTTTGGTTTTCTCATTTAAACTAGTTTTCTCATGATCCATCCCCTATATATGAGAAAACTAGAAAACTAACTAAAATCCACTAAAAAGGAGGGGGAAGGAGACTTTTAATAAAGGAGGGGGGACTTTTAATGAAGGAGTGGTAAAATTGGAAAAAAATATAACTTTTCAAACATTTCCCATTTCTCCATACGTTATCATTTTAAAACAAAAATGGCACCATAAGATCACAAATTTTCTTATCTTTCATTCAAGTATATTCGAGCATATTTTTTATGACATAAAAAAAGATTTATGGTGTCGTCTTGTTTTCAACACTATTATTATAGTAGTGCACATGTGCAATATAACATGTACTACAATTGCATTACATGCTTAAAATTAGCTTTTTGAGTCTAGTTTAGCTTTTAGGGTTAGTTTTTTTGGAGGTTTAGGATTAGGATTAGGTTTTTGGGTGTGGGGGGGGGGGGGGTTTAGGTTTTTTTTTTGGGGGGGGGGGTTAGGCTTTTGGTAGGAGGGTGAATTTAGGTTTTTTTTTTTGAGGGGGGGGGGGTGGGGTGGGGGGTTTAGGTTTTTTTCGGGTTTATGTTTAGGGTTTAGTTTTAGGTTTTTGGGGGTGGGGGGGTTTAGGTTTTTGGGGGGTGGGGGGTTAGGCTTTTGGTGGGAGGGTGAATTTAGGTTTTGGGGGTGGGGGGGGTTTAGGTTTTGGGGGGGTGTCGGTGGGGGGTGGGTTAAGTGGTTTAGGCTTTCCGTATTAGTGCACATGTGCACTACAACAAATTTTTTTTTTTTTTTTTTTTTTGAAAATTTTTTTCCATACATAAAAAGTAGCGATTTTTCTTTAAAAAATTGTAAAAAAAAAAAATTGGTATTTTTTAGGTTTTTTTAGTTAGTTTTTTGGTTTTCTCATTTAAACTAGTTTTCTCATGATCCATCCCCTATATATATATATATATATATATATATATATATATATATATATATATATATATGGAGCCGCTAAAATAGAAACCATCCCAGTTGTAAGAACCGCGAGAACCACTCTCAACCAATTAGAGAAAGGGTATTTAGGTCATTTACCCCAAATGTCAAATCCTCACTCTCTCTTCATTTAAATCACTGACTTTTAATTACCCATCTTCTCTCTCCTCTCTCATCTCTCTATTAATTCTGTCATCTTCATCTCTTGACCAAAATTTTAAATCTTCTCATCTATCTCACTTTCTCTATGTACCCATCTAGATCTCAAAAGTGTAATCCCTTCCACCATTTCATTAACAAAACCAGATCTTTGATGAAAGGGCTGAGTAGTGGACTCCTCCACTACCTCCATTTTTTTAGAGTTGTAAAGGATCGGGCCTACATGGCTTACATTTGTGCATCCACTACCTCCATTTTGTATTTGGTAAGAGAAAACAACATTATTAATGATGAAACGATTCCATTTTGTATTTGTTAATAATGAAACTGAACGACGACCTTCACCGTCACCCCTTCCGCCGCCATGGTGGTGCACGACGACCTCCACCGTCACCCCTTCCGCCGCCACCTATAACCTCCACCCCTTCCGCCGCCACCTATTCAGGTCACCCACACCCACCTGTTTCTATATATCTCTTTATCACATAGATCTGCTTATCTCTCTTATTTTTAATTTGGATTTTTTGGGGGATTTTTTATGATGAAGGTGGGCGACGGTTGTTGGTGGTGGTGGCGGTGGCGTTTGGGTTGGTGGCGGTGGGGGTGGGGGTTTTTTGGGTGGTGTGGGGCAGAGGCGGGTGACCGTGGGAGAGTAGGTCCGACGGTGGTGGAGTCCGGTGATTGTTTGTGATTATAGTGGGATTCTCCGATGATTGAATTATGTTGTTGATTTGGGGGGGGGGGGGGTTTGCTAATGCTTTTTAATGTTTGGATTTGGTTGGTTTTGCTGGTTGCTAATGCATTTGAATGTGGGGGGGGGGTTTGCTGGTGCTTTTTTGTGACGAAGGTGGGCGACGGTTGTTTGTGGTGGTGGCAGTGGCGTTGGGGGGATTTTATTGATGCTTTTGAATGTTTTGAATGTTTTTGAAAAAGTAAACTATGTATAGGTTTTGATATGGTCGATTGGGCGATGATGATGAAAAAAAACGTAGATTTAGATGACGATAGAGCGGCAAGAACGGCGGAGGGTAGGTTTTTTGAACCTTCAACCCCACTTTTGCAGCCTTTTGATTATCGGATAATCTGAGCCAAACCCATTTTTTTTAGATACACTTTGTTTTTATGTTGTTGGTTTTTTTATTTTCCCCCCTAGTCGAGGATGATAACAATATATCTGAGACACCTCCTGAGTTTGCGATTTCTGCGTGCGTTCGTTTTTGCGTAAAAAAAGTTTTTGTAAAAAAAAAAGTTAAACCGTAAACTTTTTAACGTAAAACGTAAAAAGTTTTACGTAAAACGTAAAAACGTAAAAAGTTTTACGTAAAACGTAAAAATTTTAACGTAAAACTTAAAACGTAAAAAGTTTTACGTAAAACGTAAAAAGTGTAAAAAACGGCACGTTAAAAAAACGTGTAAAAAACGGTGCGTTAAAAAAACGACGCTTGAAAAAAAACGGCGCGTAAAAAACGGCTCGTTAAAAAAAACGACGCTTGAAAAAGCCCGGCGTGCAAAAACCTGCGCTCAAAAAAATTTGTCTTGTTAAATTTTAATTTAAAAATGCTTTTAATAAAAAAAATCTTTTTAAAAAATAAAAAGTAATATAATAAAACAAAAAAGTAATAAAAAATAATAAAGATAAAAAGACAAAAAAGAGTAATTTTACTAAGCTACCATTTTGGATTAAAATATTAAAGGCATAAGAAGACAAAATGTATTTAATATTCATTTTTGTTACTTTTAATCTCATCCATCCATCTTGTTGATCTAATGGTTAGGAACTGGTTCTCGCGGTTCTTACAACTGGGGGTGGTTTTCATTTTAGCGGTCCCCTATATATATATAAACGTAAACCGTAAACTTTTTTAAAGTAAAAACGTAAAACGAAAAAACGTAAAAGGTAAAAAGTTTTACGTAAAACGTAAAAAGTTTAACGTAAATCGTAAAAAGTTTAACGTAAAACGTAAAAAGTTAAACCGTAAACTTTTTAACGTAAAACGTAAACCGTAAACTTTTTGACGTAAAACGTAAACTTTTTAACGTAAAACGTAAAAAGGTTAACGTAAAACGTAAACTTTTTTAACGTAAAAACGTAAAATGTAAAACGAAAAAACGTAAAAAGTTTAACGTAAATCGTAAAAAGTTTAACGTAAAACGTAAAAAGTTTTACGTAAAACGTAAAAAGTAAAACGTAAAACGTAAAAGGTTTAGCGCAAAACGTAAAAATTTTAACGCCGCGTTAAAACGGGATGTAAAAAACGGCGCTTTTTAAAAAAACACCGCTTGAAAAAGCCGAGCGTAAAAAACGGCGTGAAAAACGACGCGTTAAAAACGACACGTAAAAAATCCAGGAGTAAAAACGGCGTGTAAAAAACCGGCGCGCAAAATATTTTGTTTTTGTTAATAAATCTGAATTTAAAAATGATTTTTAATAAAAGAAATTATGTTTAAAAAATAAAAAGTAATATAATAAAACAAAAAAAGTAATAAAAAAATAATAAAGACTAAAAGACAAAATAGAGTCATTTTACTAAATTACCCTTTTGTATTAAAATATTAAAGACATAATAAGACAAAAAGTATTTAATATTATTTTTAGTTACTTTTAATCTCATCCATTGATTTTGAAGATCTAATGGTTAGGAACTGGTTCTCGCGGTTCTTACAACTGGAGGTAGTTTTCATTTTAGCGGTCCCCTATATATATATATATATATATATATATATATATATATATATATATATATATATATATATATATATATATATATATAACGGGATCAAGAGAAAACGCTCAAAAGTGTGAGAACGGTGAGAACGCTTCCTGGCCCAACACGTGTCATGCCGCTTAGAAATGGGCGGAGGGGCTTTTTTGTCCTTTCATCTTCGGCTTTTTCAGTTCCACTTTTCCCAATATTGTTTTAATTTTTGGTTTTTAAGATTTTTGGCGTTAACCAAATTCAACAATTAATGGCGTTTAGTGGTTTCATTGTATTAACATTTTGGCGTTTATGGCATTTATGGCGTTTATTCAAATCCCATGCCATTGGAACCCAGGGGTCAGGAAATCTATTTGTATGGCGTTTTAAACAAGATGGCCCATTTGTTCTATTATTTTTATAAACATTTTGGCGTTTGTGGTATCTTGGCGTTTTACTATTATTAGATTATATTTCAACCACAGGAAAAAAAATACAAGCGAGGAAAATAAATTAAAACTCCTAATCGGATCTCTCTTCACAATCTTCACTGTCATCAGTCTCTCTCTTCTTTAACCAAATATATGGCGTTTTATGTAAAACTTAACAAATCCATCGGTTTGATTATTTTGCTTGCTCGTCTGTTGAACTGAACTGGCTTTTTTGTGGATGTTTAGGGACATAGATCTATGACACGTGAGTAGATTTTTCGCTTTTTTTTTCTTGATCTTCATCTTTATAATCAACCCATTCTTCAGTGGCATTGATCTCTTCTCCTCATCCAAAGCTTCTTCAAGAACAAAAAATACAAAATGCCATATGACTGGCATCAGTATTTTTTTTCTTGAATTTTTGTCCATGTCATGCATCAAAATCTTTCTGAGTTACTCCCCTCTGATAACAATTCATTCAGTGAAACTTCACGAAGAACAATTCTGAATATCCAAGAAAGCATATTAGCTATCTTTGATTTTTTTGGGCGTTTTACAGTGAGTGGTATTTAGTAGTATTGGCGTTTGTTTTTTTGGTTTAATCAAATGGAAGTTGCTGAGACGGATCATTTTATAGGATTTCTTTTTGGCGCCTAAGTTAGGCGGTGCATTATTATAATAAAGTATTCTTCTTTTCAGTTACTGTTTGTAATTATTGTTTTTTATAAGCTTTATCTCTGAAGTCTGTAACACGTCTCATCTTTCAAGTTTGGCGTTTTAGATTCTAATATAATAAATTGTTCCTATCTTCTGTATTAATGTTTTGTATTTACTGTTTCTAGTTACATTTTCAAGTTTGCTTTTTTTTATTTTTTATTTTTGGTTTTTTATAATACTTTTTCAAAATAATTTTATTATAGTTTTGGAGTTTTGTGGGGCGTTTAACGAGATGATATCGTTTAAACAAGCATTTTGGCTGTTTGGCGTTTTTATTATATATGGCGTTTTTATTATATAACAATCAACTGAAAAGGAAAATAAAAAAAAGAATACATAAACAATTGATCTTCCAAATCTTCATTGTTACCAGTTTCTTTCTTCTTTTTTGAATCATGTTAACTGGCTGGTTCGACTTTCGTATGATTCATTTTGTTTTTTTGTTTTTCAAGTAGTTTTTTGTGTGGCTGTTTGGAAGCACACAGTCTGACATAAGCATCTTTTTCTTGAAGATTTGTCCATCTCATGCAGCAAAATGTTATTGAGTTTAGACCCTTCAGCCAACAATCTTGAATTTTACAATGAACGATGTTTGATTTTTTAACCTTTTTGGCGTTTTACCGATAAAAAGAACGCCACGAAATAAGAGCACCTTAAACCTCAGAATTTGATTATGCTAAAATCAATAATGTTTTGCTGTATGAGATGGACAACATTGTTAATCCTCGGTTAAGAAAGATAACTGACAATGTTGTCCACCCCATACAGCTAAACTTTATTGACAACAAACCTCAATAATGTTTTTGTATGTTTTGGCGTTATAAATTGGATGGAAGTTGAGGATAAGTCAATAAGATTTTACTCAATGAAATGGACAATATCCTCACTTAAGGATTTTGTCCATTTCATTGAGCGAAATCTTACAGACAACCAATCTGAATTTCAAAAAAAAAAAACGTTTTGGCTTAGAAGATATTTGATGTTTGGGTTTTTTGGCGTTTCTAAGGCGAATGGCATATATCAAATATGGCGTTTGGGTTTTTGTGTGTGTATTTAATTGAAGGTCTGAGATGTTGTATATATAGGATTTTTTTGGCGGTTTTTTTAGGCGGGATTTTTACTATAATTAAGTTTGGCGTTTTATATCTAATGGCGTTTTTACTTAGAATGGTCTGTTATTTTTGTTTATGGCGTTTTATTCATCAGTATGGCGTTTTGTGTGGAGAAGTCAAAAGACCCTTTTTACCCTTAATGAGGCGCGCCCACGTAATAAAATTGATGTTATTTATGAAAAAGCAACCACGCCAATCTAGTCCATAGATTGTTTTGATCGGGCAATCGATAAGCGTTCTCACCGTTCTCACACTTTCTACCGTTTTCTCTAAATCCCGGCCCTATATATATATATATATATATAGGATTAGGTTCAAGAGAGAACACTAGTGTAGCTTGCGAACTGAGTGAACTAATTCTAGCTATACACATGGGTGTAGATAAATGGCCAGGACTTGACGTTGAAATACACTAGTGTATTTTACGATTTGATGATGAGATCCTGGCCATACACGCGTGTAGATCAATGACCATGATTTGTTCACTCAGTTCGCAAATACACTAGTGTTTACTCTAGAACCCCACCCTATATATATAGGATCCGCTTTAATCGAGAACCTAGCCGAGTTGCGAGAACCTTAGGAACCAATATTAACCAATCAAGATTGGACCCCTCATTATGTATATGTGATATTTTGAGGCGTATTTTGGTAAAACAACTCAACTGACATATGGGAAGCTCAAGGTGTATCTCAGATCATTTTCTCTCTCTATCATAAGGCCGTGGGGTATGGGGCTTGGGTTGGGGCGTCGGTTGGGGTAAAACGCCCAAGCCACCACCCCGGGTGGGCTTGGATTGGGGCGTGGCCCCTTGGGGCTTGGCTTTCAAGCCGGGCGTGGGGCGGTATGGCCATGCTACTTGGCTGAATCTCATTGGCTCACCTGCCACGTCAGGCGGTTTTTTAAAATTTTGAAATTTAAAATTCAAACGGTCCCCCCATCCCCCCATCTTCTCTAACCGCCACCCGGGTCCCCCAAAGACCTATATATATTGTAACCCAACCCACTGGTCCCCCCATCCCACGAACCGAAACCCCACCGGCTACCCATTCTTGAACCCGCTACCCCGCTGGTCCCCCCATCCCACGAACCCAACACCGCTATGGCATCCTGGACCCGTGAAGAAGAAATGACACTCGTCACTAGCATCGTCGACGCTATGAAGGGGTGGCCACCGGGCCAAACAAAATATTGGACGGAAGCATTCGGGGCCTACCGACATAACGTCGGTAATGACCGCCACAACCTCAACGCGTGCTAACATAAATGGCGCGAGCTACGGCCCAAGCTCGAGTGTTCAAGGCTTACTACGAAGCCGTTCCCGGTGGGAGTTAAGCCACGAGGACCGGGTGGCGGTGGCGAACATAGAGTTTCGAGGCAAGGAAAACAAGGCGTTCGACAAGATCGACCTTTATGAAATTTTTTTAACGCTCTAGGTTTGTTTATTTTGTAATTTTTAGAAATTATGTAATTTTTAGAATTATGTAATTTTTAAAATTTTAATGAAGTTGTAGGGTTTTTTTTATAAATGTTGTGTGATTTTTTATAAATTTTTTGTATTTTTTTAAAAAGCTTTTCTGCCACGCGGTGCACCCAACCCAAGCCCAACTCACGCCCCGCCATACCCCCGCGTACACGTAACCAGGCAGTGGGGGGGGGGGGGCTCTCTTTACACGTGTCACCAAATGCCCAACCCAAGCCCCACCATACCCCATGGTCTAAAGACCTATTCTCTCTCTCTCTCTTTTGTCACGAAATTAGAGCATTTGCTCTCTTTTATCGATTGTGTGCTTAAGGGTATACGGGGCACTAGCGGGGAGGGGGATCGGTGACCCAATTCCCCTAGCGGGAACACCGCCGCCATCCCTGCGGTGAGGCAAATCGGGGAGGGGGATCGGGGAGGAGTCACCGCACAAGAAGCACAAGGATCGATGATGTATACGTTGGGCAACGGTCATTTAAAAAAAATCAACTTTAACAATATAAATAACCAACTTAATCTAATTTTTTACCACATCCATTCTCAAACTCACTCTAAAAATCTATCAAATACAACACAAAATGGATTCCAAGTTCCCGTTTTTTTTCTCCCCTACCCGACTTTCCCAACGATGAAGATTCATCGTCAAGCGATGGTAGTTTAATTTTCTTCCAAAATCTCATCCAACAAGCGGAGCTACTAGACACGACATCGTCTAGTAAAAAAAAATTGTCCGTCGAGATCGTGTGGGAGGCCACGAAACACTCATGGCCGATTATTTTGTCGAAAATCCAAAATTTAATGCCGATATTTTTCGTCAGAGGTTTCGTATGTCCAAGTCTTTGTTCCTAAAAATTGTTAGTGACGTGGAAGCGAATAATGAGTGGTTTCAAGAGGGCTTGGACGGGAGAATGAATAAAAGTTTCACGCCGTTGCAAAAGGTTACTTCTGCGATTAAACAACTTGCAACCGGTAACCCACCAGCCGAAAGCGACGAGTATTTAAGTATGGCTGAAAGGACATCTCGTGAGTGCCTTGAATATTTCTACGAGACGGTCTGTACAATGTATGCCGGTGAATTCTTACGTAGACCAACGAGCCACGACTTTGTGCTATTGTATCAGGCTCATGAGGAGAGATATCACCTACCTGGTATGTTGGGTAGTCTGGATTGTACACAATTCGTCCGGAGAATGTGCCCCACAGAATTGCGTGGACAATATATGAGAGGCGATCATCAATACCAGACAGTTATGTTAGAGGCGGTGGCGTCTCAAGATTTGTGGGTTTGGCATGCTTTTTGTGGCCCGGCGGGTTCATAAAACGACATCAACGTGCTCCAACAATCCCCGTTATTTCTTACTCAACAAAACGGAACGGCGCCAAATTGTCCATTTCAAGTGAACGACCACTTATATAAACGCGGGTATTATCTTACTGATGGGATCTACCCTAGCTGGTCCGTGTTTGTGAAGTCTTTTCCATATCCTCACATCCCGAATGAAAAAAAGTTCAAGAGGCAACACGAGGCCGCAAGAAAAGATGTGGAACGGGCGTTTGGTGTGTTAAAGGCGAAGTGGGGAATACTAAATCGTCCAATGCGTTCCAAAACGGTGAAAAAGATAAGGTCCATCGTGTATACATGCATTATTTTACATAACATGATTATAAAAGACGACGGAAGGGCAATAGCACCGGTACACATTCAAGATCCTCCAGTCGAACCCGTCTTCGATGATACAGCTTTATAGCGAGCTCATTGACGAAGAAACGCATTGGAGACTAAAACACGATCTCGTTGAGCATCTCGGACGTTTAGATCTACCTCACCTTGAAGTGAGTTCCGACGACGAGTAGTTTGTTTTTATATTTTACCAGTTTGAATGTAATTTTTATTTTTCTAGTTTGAATGGAATTTTTAGTTTTAATTTAATGAAATGTCTTTTATTAAATTTTATTTAATTTTTATTAATTTTTTTAATTTAAAAACATGCATAATTACAACAAATAAAAAAAACAAAAAAAAAAATTAAAAGAGCAAGTCCCCTAAGAGAGGAGTGCCGCCATCAAATTGGGGTGTGAGGGGAGTTTAAGAGGGGAGTTGACGTGTCATAACCATTGGGTGTGCGTAAGAGAGTCATCCTAAAAAAGCTTAGTGTAGATCTCGGAAACTATCGATGATTAGCAGATCGTTACTCAACCGGAATGAGCTCACCGGAGCAAATCCGACGTCGATTTCCGAGATCTACCGGCTTGCAAAGGCCGGTGAAGATGGGGTTGTGGTGGGGCGTGAAGTCCGATGAAGGTAGGGGTTTGTGGTGGTCATTGACGGTGATGGTGAAGGTGAAGGTGGGGGGTTGTGGTGGTGTGAAGTCTGGTGAAGATGGGTTTTGTGGTGGGTTAAGTTGGCCGATGAAGGTGGGGGTATGTGGTGGTGTTTTCACAGTGAAGGCGGGGGTTGTGGTGGTCTTCTACGGCAACGGTGGAGGTGGTTTATGTGGGGTTGTAGATCTGAAACCCATCATTCATGTGGTGTTTATAGATCTGAACCCATCGTTTTCAACCGAATTCTGAGTTAGTTTTTGGCCTCAACCACCCCGTCACCCCCACAAGCACCCCTACCTCTGTTTAGAAACTTGTCGGCAACCCCTAAATCAAGGCTCGATTTTTCAGAATTTAGAGACAGTTACTTTTTCTGTCTAGGAAAACCTAAATCACAAGAGGTACAAATAGATTTTGATGAATTTTTTTATCAGTAAAAAAAATGTTTGTGTTTTTTTTTGTTCGATGTTCTTCAGCTTCTTCTTCTTCTTATCATTTTCAGTTCTTGTCGTTTCGAATCAATGTGTTTGTGACCGGTAATGGTGGTGTGGGACAGTGCCCTTTTTGTGAACCACTGAACCACCCTCACTCTCTTCCACACGCCGCCTGTGGTGCCGATGGTGCCCGATGGTGTTTTTTTATATTTTCAGTCGGTGTGCCGGTGCTCCCAGTGGTCTTTTATGTTTTCATGGGTAGACTACAGAAGATGTCTTTTATATTTTTGGGAGCTACGGAACTGTTGTGGGTTCGGTTATTGCCAAAGATCGAATCACTGGTAGCCCCTCGTGGGTTCGCTTTTGTTTCGTTCGGAGACGCCTCTTGTTTATAGTCAAACCATTCTTGGCAGATCGGTTTGGTTTTTTTTTTTTTTTTCCGATGTTATAGCATTTTGTACTTGTTTGTTGTTTGTCTTTATCATTTGTTTTTGTTATTGATCTTTTTTGTGTTGAAAATAAAGATATGGGTTGAGTTGTCAGTGATAGTTAAAAACATTTTTTCCGACAATTGATGATGATGGCGTGGTAAGGATGGTGGAGGGTAGTTTTTTGAACCTGGAACCCCACTTTTCAGCCATGATTATTGGGAAACTTGAGCCAAACCCTTTTTTCTCAAGATCCACAGATGGTTTTTGATTTTTGTTGTTGTTTTTATATTTTTTTTTCAGTCGATGATGATAAGTATCAACTTATCTGAGACATCCATGAGGTCGTGATTTTGGTTAAGTTTGTTTTGTTAAAACTAGGGCTTAAAAAAAAGTTTAAAGGTTTTAAATCGGGTCGTAAAAAAATTTTGAAACCCGGTGCGTAAATTTTTTTAAAACCAAGTCATAAAAAAAAGTTTAAAATCGGCGTAAAAAAAGTTTAAGAGTTAATTTACATAGTTAGTCCCCGTGGTTTGCACAAAAATAACATACTTAGGTACTAATAGTTTAAAATCACATTCTACGGTATTAACTTTTCATTTTGTAACGTTTAATTTCTAGGGTATCAACATAGGTAGTCCCTGTGGTTTGCACAAATAACATACTTAGCTACTAATAGTTTAACAAACAATTAACATTAATACATCCAAACGTTACAAAATGGAAAGTTAATACCCTAGAAGGTGATGTTAAACTATTAGTACCTAAGTATGTTACTTTGTACAAACCACATGGACTAACTATGTAATTAATTTCAAAGTTTAAAATCGGGGCGTAAAAGAAGTTTAAAACTGCACGTAAAATAAGTTTAAAATCGGGGGCATAAAAAAAGTTTAAAACCGGCGCGTAAAAAAGTTTAAAACCCAGCGCGTAAAAAAGTTTAAAAAGGCGCCTAAAAATTTTTTTAAACCGGCGCGTAAAAAAAATTTAAAACCGCACGTAAGAAAGTTTAAAACCGGTGCGTAAAAGTTTAAAACACGCGCGTTAAAAAAGTTTAAAACCGCGTGTAAAAAATTTTAAAACCGAGGTGAAAAAAAGTTTTAAACCAGCGCGTAAAAAATGTTTTAAACCGGCGCATAAGAAAAGTTTAAAACCGGCACGTAAAAAAGTTTATAATTGTGGGTTAATTTGTATTGTTATGATAATTTTATATATTATAAATTTGATTACATATAGACTTATAACTTATATAAATTAATTATGCAGCCCATGTCTGTGTATTACACAGGTTTTAACCTACTTAAGAACAAATGAAAATAAAGCTAAAGGCC